>NC_142937.1:59771593-59781593 GCF_046866305.1 Octopus bimaculoides | reverse complement strand
CACACACACACACACATACACATACATATGTAAAGGAAGCGAGCTGGCAGAACGACGGATAAAATGCTTACGTTCTGAGTTCAAATTCCGCTGAGGTCGACTTTGACTTTCATTCTTTCGGGGTCGAGAAAACAAGTATCAGTTGAATATGTATTATATATATATATATATATATATATATATATATATATATATATACATATATACGAGTGAGTGGACAAACGAAAGAAGGGCACTCAACAGATTTATTGGGAATTACATGTATGGATCAAATCAGTTTGATACGAATTCGTTGGTACTCTATATGAAAATGTTTTGAACCATATATATATATATATATATATATATATATATATATATATATGGTACTAAATTAACTAAAGGCAGGTGGTTTTTTACTCTTCTCTACTGTTTTTTGTTCTGTGTGTATAAAAAATATCGCTATCAATCTAGAGTAATAATTTGTAGTTTTGAAATCAGTAGTTCTTTGACTGCTATTTCTGAATTCTCAGTATGTTGGAGAAGCAGGTTACTGTCAATCCCTATATATTTATGATTATATATATATATATATATATATATATATATATATATATATATATATATATATATATATATATATATATATATATATATATATATGTATGTATATGTATGTATATATATGTATGTATATATATATGTATATATATATATATGTATAATATATATATATATATATATATATATATATATATATATATATGTATATGTATATATATATATATATGTGTGTGTGTGTGTGTATGTATGTATATGTATGTATGCATGTATGTATGTATGTATGTATGTATGTATAAAATTAAAGATGGAAAATGCACACACTTTACATAGTTTTAATATATTTTAAAATACATTACATATTGTGTTTGTCGACCGGTTTCACTTTCGCCAATTATTACATTAAAATTTATTAAAATTTTTTGTCCATGTTGTGTGTTAAGTTTATGAATGATGCAACTAATAGAAAAATCTAATAGGAGGTAATTGGTGATCGTTATTATTGTGGACAGGAGTGATAAGTGTTCATCTTTCAGTGGAGCGGGTATTATATATACGCAAAAATTAAAAAAAACTAGAGTATTTGGGAGAAATATGTACAGTGATGGGTATGTAATCGTGAATTAAAATATGTATAGAGGTCAAAGTTGGTTATGCGTGCATATGTATACGTGTTCTGTATTTTCCGATGAATAAATTTTCTTTATTTAAACGTTCTTGTATAGAAATTGTATCTTTGCACTGGTAGAATGGGCAAACTGTGAAATTTGGTTTGATGTTACCTGCACATCTCTTTATGTGTTCACTTAAGGAAATCTGTCTGCATTGCGGGAACCGGATCTACTCTTTATGTAGAGTAGCTCTCCGTCTTAAAGTCATACTAATCTGTCCTATATAGTGATATCCACAGCCCGAGCAGGTTATTACATAAATTAGATACTCAGAGGCACAAGGGAAGTTGGTTTTAATTGTAAACCTCCCTTCTTGTTTCAAAAGGAAGTCCGTGCCTTCAAGTAGGTTGGACCACGTTCCACAGTTTGGGTGTCCACATGTTTCAACCGTTGGTTTCGTGGTTGTTGCGTAAAGCTTCGCATTTGTTAGAAGACTCATCAGCGATTTGTGCTGCTTTTTGCATTTGATGAATTTATGTAGGATTACATATACACGCATAACCAACTTTGACCTCTATACATATTTTAATTCACGATTACATACCCATCACTGTATATATTTCTCCCCACTACTCTAGTTTTAGAATTTTTGCGTATATATAATTCCTCCTCACCCAATGATGAACAATTATCTCCCCTGTCCACAATAATAACGATCACCAATTACCTCCCCTTATATTTTACTACTTGTTGAATCATTCATTCATAAACTTCACGCACAAGATGGACAAAAAACTTTTTCTTAAGAAAATACGTATTTAAATGAATTTTAATGACATGACTAGGGAAAGCGAAACCGGTCGACAAACACAATATAAAATATATTTTAAAATGAGCATTTTCCTTCTTTAATTTTATATATATATATATTACAACTCACCACGTGGGGATAATCGAAATTCCTCTCTTTCTGTTATTACTTATATATATATATATTTATATATACATATGTGTGTGTCTGTGTATGCACGTGTGTATGTGTCTGTGTGTGTCTGTGTGTGCCTGTGTGTATATGCATCCTACAGTAGAAGCAGAAACAACAACCCGATCGCATGTCAACTACCCATTAATTGCACCCCTTCTGCCACGTTAAATATTTGCATCAAATATTCTTCATATTTAAGACAGCTAAGGATCTAACCGAAACTGCCGTCTGAAGTATACTCCTCACGTCATTGAAGCAGCCCAAGCATTTAAAACCTCAAATGCCGGCAACGTTTCTCAAGATCTATTTTTCGATAGTAGAGAGACCGACATGGCTTATACTATCTGGAAAATACACCACACCTCTCCAGTGACTATTGTATCTTTATCAGATAACCGTCTAAAAAACAAAAACGCATTTTCATGTGTCACCCTCTCGAAACACTCCTCACACCAAACCTCCTACAGTTCTTTCTAACACATCTTAAATGGAGGCTGTTTCTCTAAATTAGGCAGTTACATACAATTTTCATCGAAGTCCACTTGACACACATATATCTGCGTCACTCCTATTGTGTTTCTTCTTCCGATTCCATAACAACCACTTTGTTGAAACTATCCTATAAGTTCATCAACATTCTGGAATATTCTTCCCGTCGATCTTTCCCTTTGGGCATCGAATCACAAACGGTCAAACTGAGCATAAATCGTACAGGTCACTCCAGTGTCAAAGGGTTTGAGAAACATGTAGACTATGCCTCTAGGTTAAGTCATAATCTTAATATATAGCATGCTAAATCACGTGATTAGTCTTTTTCATTGTTTTGATATTTTTTTGACTGACCGAAAGAAGAAAGCAATAGCTCTACTGAACGAAGTAAAGGAAGGAGAAAAGCACCTTGTAACTTACAAATATTTGAATATATGTTGAAATAGAGGGGAAACCAGTGACACTAATTCTGAATATCAATAACAGAGTTGATGAAAAATACATCGGTGAGTATTCTGCCTACGAAGCTATCTCTCTTGCCAACAAGTTTTAGATTTTGATGATCCTGTTGTTGATATGCTTCTTGTTTGTGAAGATAATCTCAGTTAATTGGAGTTTTTCAACTCATTATACGTACATGTGACATTCTACAGTAGCGACTTTTGAGGAGGTGGACCTGTTTCCAAGGCGACCCCAGGCCACGTATATTTATACTGCCTGTTCTGAGAAGAGTTTTATTTGCGAGAGAGAAGGAGAATGAAGAGAATCACTTACCCTGCTTCTGTGGAGAGACATGCTCTGCCTTTCTGGCTATTTGTGGGTGTCTCCATAAGCATTTCTTGTTAGTCTTTTATCTATCGCCAACGAAAATCTCCAAAACCTTTGGTATTATTTGCATCCAGTGTTGTTTGTTGTGTTGTTTTTATAATTTTTCTGTGAAAAATTGGCATTATGCGGGTATGTGAAGCATTCATTCGGAGTAATGTCTGTGTATTTTTGAATATGTTTTATGTTCTTGTTTATGTCTATGGCCGTGTAATTAGTGATGTCTTGGGTGTGTTGTTCCTTTTGTTGGTCTGGATTGCTATGTGTTTTCGTTTGTTAATGTGTTTCTAATGTTGGTGGTGTTTGTAGTGTTGGAAATGTTTGTAATTGTGTTGTGGGTGAAGCTTCTCTTGGTTGCTATATTGTATATATTGTTATAGTTTTTTCGGGTGCAGTACCAGTGCTTCCTGCTGATGTTGTCGAATGGATTTCTCTTGCTGCTCTTTCTGTTGATTCTGTTGTGGTTTTGGTTTTGGTTGCTGCAACTCTTGGCACTGATACTGTTGTTGTAGGTGGTGGTGCTGTAGTGGCTTTTGTTGCTGTTATCGTTGATATGTTGGCAGTGTCCGCAGTAGCGGGGTTTTCTTTTCTTTGCATGTGACAGAAAGCTTTTTAATGTTTTGTTTCCCTACATATGTTATATCTCGGCTTTTTGCTCTCTACTGTTACAAATAACTGTGTTCCACTAGGTAGATTGATCAGGTCAGGAATAGATTTATCACTCACCAAATCGGCGTGTAATCACAGTTCCATGCCCGTGTCTAACTAATACTCCTTTCCCATTTTCTGAACATACTGAATTTTTATTTTGTCCTCCATGCCGTATAATACGGCTGCTACCAGCAAAGAGATGTCCACTTCTAGCTGCACCCCACTACCTTTATTTTGATAACCCTCCGACCAAGGTATGCTGGAATTAGCTCAAATCCTCATTTTTGAAGGTCGTTTTGGCATTTTATTTGTCTAATTCTTCAGTTGAAAAGCTTACCTCAACTGTGCCAAAGTGCCTTCCACGGGCGCCATAAGTTTTAAACCCCAGACCGATCTCAAACATTTTCGATCGATGCCTGCGTCATTCGCTCCAGTCTCTTCATATTTAATGATATACATAATGGGTTTTTTTTCTTGGTGCTTCTTGAACTTCCAGCGGTTTGTGAAGGAAGACTGTTCTGCAAGTCTGTAAGTGCAACTTAGAGTCGTTCAACATTTTTTGTGTCAACTTGACTTATTCTGTTTTCCGACAAGCTTGTGCGCAATCGTTCGCATTCTGCTTAGAAAAAAAGAACGGCCGCTGTTGTTATTCTATTAGTGTTTGTGGTATTGGTGTTAAAGGCAGTGGTGGAGGTCGTGCTCGCGTCATTTTTAGATATATCTTGCTCATCACTACTGTCGCTTCTTTTGTTGTTGTTGTTGTTGTTGCTGCTGTTGCCGCAATCTGTGTTTTGTTTTTCAACTACATCGACTAGTAGTGCGAGAATAATGTCATAGGAGCTATTGCAACGGCCATCGCTTCCCTCGATTTGGGAAGCCATATTGCTATTTTTGTTTTAAAATATTAAATTAGCAATACTAACTCTCAAAATTCGACCTTAAAAAGGGTGAATTCTCGCCAGGGCAGCTTCCCCTGCTTGCAGCGAGCTTGGTTATTTAGTTCACAGTCCAATAAAATTTGGAATACCAATGAATAAAACAACAAATTTTAAAGAAACTTAAGAACCAAGAACACGCGTCCTCTTGCTTCAGCAGTGAGCTGGCAGAAGTGTTAGCGCGCCGGGCGAAATGCTTAGCGATATTTCGTCTGCCGTTACGTTGAGTTCAAATTCCGCCGAGGTCGACTTTACCTTTCATCCTTGCGGGGTCGATGAAATAAGTACCAGCTGCGTACTGGGTCGATGTAATCGACTTAAACCCTTTGTCTGTCCTTTTTTGTCCCTTCTATGTTTAGCCCCCTGTGGGCAATAAATAAATAAATAATAATAATAATGGTTTCAAATTTTGCCTCAAGGGCAGCCATTTGGGGTGGAGGGGATAAGTCGATTTCATCGACCCCAGTATTTCACTGGTACTTAATTCATCAATCCCGAAAGGATGAAAGGCAAAGTAGACCTCGGCGGAATTTGAGCTCAGAACGTATGGACAGACTAAATGCCGCTAAGCATTTTGCGTGGTGTGCTAACGATTCTGCCAGCTCGCTACTTTAATAACAAAATAACAGTAGCAGCAGCAACAACAACAACAACAACAATGATAATGATTCTATTAAATTATATATCCTCTTCGAAAGTATGCATTGTTCTTTTTATCTATCTTACCATCATACTTACTCGTATTTCTTTTATCTCGCATTCTCCTTCTCTGATACACTTTTACTCTCTCTCTCTCTCTCTCTCTCTCTCTCTCTCTCTCTTTCTCATTCTCTCTCTCTCTAACGTTTCTATCAACTTTCTAAGTGTCACTAATATAATCCATGTATATTGAGAGAATATCTCTTTCAGTGACAATTTTAGTATGGAAAGGATTAAAAATGACTTCATATAAAGACAGCTAAAACGATTATCTACGCTTAGCGAACCTAGGTTATCAGTTAATATCGTGTATATTTCTTAAATCGCAAAAGAATTCATTCTTAATCTCTAAAACCATATTCTATGGTAGTGAGATTGAGGCTAAACATTGATTTTCTGTGAGATATTTTTGAATTGTTTTAGCTTAAGTAAAACGAAAAGTGAAGCGAAATAAAGAAAATAGTGAATGATTGAGAATGATAGCAGAGCAGTTTATTAAAGATCCAGCACAGATTTGTCTAACAACTTTTCTAACTGCAATGAATCACCAGAAAACTTACAATCTGCGGCAGTTCGTATAAAAGTAAGCTAATATGGCTTCTTCAATTTCTAACGATATAAATGACCTTTGTCACTCAACAGACAGTTCAGAGAAACTGGGCTGCTACCAAGACATATAGTTAGCCGATTAACATACGGATTTTCGAGGTTTTCTTAGTCTTTATGCCAATCACTTTTGTATTTAGACAGATTGAAATCTCATCTTATATACAAATTAATCAATACAGAATGATCAATAAATTGTGATCAAACTTATTAAATTAGTCACTGATTAACCACCCATCACAAACTAATGAAATACAAAAACGAGGGTTAATATGAAATATTCTTGTCGTATTTTATCTACCTCTGTAATTGTTTCTGATTGCCATGGCAGTTAGTTATAGATTCACTAACGAAACAATTTCATTCTGGATGATTAGTTGTTCTATTTCGAACAAGTCTTTTTTTGCATATTGAGAAGCATTTTTATTCGGTGTCTTACGAAAATATTTTGATCAAATCAGAAAATTGCTAAGTAATTATTCAGAAACAACTAAAAATATATAATAAAGCGAAGTTAAATGGAGACCTGTGGACTCTGCGATAAAAAATAAAAACAAGCAAAAACACAACAAATATATTGTTTTTGGTTTCTCATTGGCAAAGCAGTGTATACATACATACATACATACATATAAATTTATGTATGTATGTATGCATGTTTATGTACACGCATATATATATCTGTGTGTGTGTGTGTGTGTGTGTGTGTGTGTGTGTGTGTGTGTGTGTGTGTGTGTGTGTGTTTGTGTGTGTTTGTGTGTGTGTGTGCAATATAATATAACAAAGAAAGGAAAAGAACAGTTTCTTCAAAGGGCTGTAAAACATCCAGTTCATCTGGTACGGCAGTTGAACACCACAGAAATAGGGGTATAATACAAATTACAAACAATAAATCAAATAGAGGGATTCAATTGACAATCTAACTATTTATTACATTATAGTTTAATATAATATTCTATAAAATATTACATGCTATAAGATTAGATAAAATAACAATTTTTTTATTTTTCCATCTCACTGCGTGGCACCTTGGGCAGTTGACTTCTACTATAGTCTCGGATCGACCAAAGCCTTGTGAGTGGATTTGGTACACGGAAACTGAAAGAAACCCGTCATATATATATATATATATATATATATATATATATATATATATATATATATATATATATATTTATTTTTAGAAGCGTTTAGATGTATTGAAAGATACAGAAATAAACTTTTTATTCTCAAACGCGTGATAATGCAAATCAAATAGCGTGAACAGGATAAATTATCCGTACATTGCAGAAAAATACGTTACCGGCCAGCCTTGAGACTCGAACTCCACATCCCTGTGATTACACGTCAAGTGCTTTACTACTGGACGAAGTCAAACGATACCGGCTACATGTAGTCGGTGTTTTCTCCACATGTTTCCGTGACTCTAGCAGCGTAGATATTGATGAAGGGTGGAAACTCCATTATTCAGGTGTTGTGCCAACTCTGTCTGCACAAGTGGGAGTAGGAATACTCACACGCCCTCGGCTGCGGAATTGTAGTATGAAGTCGATTACACTTGGTAGGGTTGAGATTGCCTCCTGAAACTTAGGTTAAAGGAAGGATGCTGTGACTGTTGCATATATATGCATCCAACAATGAGACCAAATATAAATCTTTCCTTGACGAAGTTACTACAGCTTCAGATGTAAGTAAGATCGAATCATTTGATTCTGATTTCGAAACAAGAACTCTTCCACACCTATATTAAGAACTCGGCTGATGCTTTTCTCTCTACATGGAAAACGTGGAGAGGGTGTGTTTTTGATCTCCTAAATGCAGTCACAATGAAAATATTCTGGTGGATTTGAGATGAATCTTGAGTGAAAACTAACCTCACAAAGCCTGAAATCATAGAGGCGATAAAAACACTCAGATGTGGCAGGGTCACCAGAAGGATAAAATTTGGCCTTAGATTTTATAAGAAGGTATTCTCTGATTGAGTATGCCAAGTGGCTTGAGCCACTGGAAAGATACCAAAACAATTGTAATACTGAGTAATAATCCCACATTTTAGAGATGGAGACAAGAGAGCGTGCTTTAACTCCATAGAAGTATCTCCATGTTGAGCGTTTCCGGCAAAATTAGGACCAGCTGTCTGTAAAAGAGATGTAGAGAAATTGTCAAGTCCAAGCTAGCTGAATAATGGTGTGTCTTCTGTCCTGGATGCAGCACAATCGACTGGCAGGTCTCCGAGTAGTAGTGGGAATATTGTTGCCAAGAGGTATATGCAGGCTTTGTACACCTGAAGAAGGCATAAGGCCATACCATAGAACACGCTATGGGAGGTTTTGCATGAGTTTGCGATTAATGGAAAATTACCTGCCGTGAATTCCCCCAATGAATATCCAGATGTTAGTGCTTGGTTAAATGGTATTAAGTTGAAACCTTTCAAAATGCGTGTTGTACTTCGGTAGCAGTGCGTATTGTCATCTTTCCCTTTCATAACTTTTATGAACTGACTTGACATGCACAGCCGTTGTAGAAGTGGTATCAAAATCGGTGAGTGTAGAATCGGTGCTATCTGTAGATGACATCGGTGTTAGTTGGCTCATCAGAAGGCGTTCTCCAGCATATACTGGATAAATTCATTGTCAAAGGCTGCAAGGCAGGAATGAAAATTAGTGTTGCAAAGACTGAGACCTTGGTTTTCTCAAAACGTCTTCCCAGGTCATTCTGCCTGTTTGTGGAACATCACTAACATAACTGGAGAAATTTAAGTAAGATTCTAGAATTGCTAGAGGTGCTGGTGCAGTAGTGTAGCAGCGCCAGCATTCTATCCTCAGAGAAGCGAAATTCGCCATCTTCAATTTTATTTTTGTGCCTCAACTTACCTATGGTCATGAATATTAGGGAATGACCGAAGTAGTACGATGGCTAATACAAACGGCAGAAATGGGATTCCTCCAAATGATCTCTGGACTAACGTTACTCGACAGGGTTCATAACTTGGAGATCAAGGAGTCTCTCCAAATCGAGCAGGTATTTCTCTGGATTAACAGGTTACACGTACAGTACTAGAGACATGAAATTAGTATGTCGTAGAAAAGAATCGCAATACGGATTCTTCAAGCCAAGGTAAACACCAGAAGACATTGGGGGTAAGTCAAGAAAAAGATGGCTGGATAATATCTATAGTTTCAGATGGTCACGTGGAAAGAATCTCGACTGGGAAACAAGTTTTTGTTGAACGAAAAAACACCAACCACCAAACTTTCCTTTTCTCGGTTCTTTCTTTTTCCATGTAATTTTCTTTTTCCATATTTTCTTTTTCATTTTTTTTCCAGTTTCATCTCAGGAAGCAGCCGTGATTATTTTGAAGCTGAAAGATTACAGAATTGTATAATGCACGCAATACAATCTTGTTTGATTGTTGTATTGCCGGAGCTGGAAGCATATACTACTTACATTTAAAAAACTGTGTTTATTAAATGATATTTATCTCTGGAGAATGTAGTACTTTTTGTGGATCCTGCCAATGGGACAGCACAATATGTATGTATGTATGTATGTATGTATGTATGTATGTATGTATGTATGTATGTATATAGGTATGTATGTATGTTTGTATATATGTATGTATGTATGTATGTATGTATCTATCTATATATCTATCAATG
>NC_142937.1:59736593-59766593 GCF_046866305.1 Octopus bimaculoides | reverse complement strand
CATCGGGGTCGATAAGATAAAGTAGCAGTTAAGTATTGGGAATCGACTGTTTTTTTCCTCCAAGATTTGAGTTCTTGTTTTTATGGTAGGAACCAATAATGATATAAAAATAAAGAAATCTAAAATATAATAACTCATATTATTGTATTTTTCTTAATAAAAGTTAACGGGGTGGGGGGGCATTGTAGCTTAATATGTATTATATTATTAATCTTGATTTTTGTGATAAAAACGAGTGGAGTCTTACAGTATTCCATGAGAAATACTGTAAATAGAATACTATAGAATACAAATTGGAATAGAAACATAAGTGTTCGAGATCTTGTTTGTGCGCCGATATTGAAATAATTATCAAAGTGTTTACCATAAAAAATTATTAAGTATATTTCCCCCTTCTTAAAACAGAAAACTACATAATAAGAGTCTAGAATCGAGAGAGAAAATAATACTAATAGTTATAGATGACTAAAAGTAGTCAAAATTAAAATCACCTGATCCGTTGTAGGATTGGAATGAGAAGAAACACACATATTTTTATATGTGAGTGACACTATTAATAATTAATAGAAATAATTTAAAAAGCAGGAATCAGTTCTGTTTGTGTCTGTTGAACTTTGTGTAGTTTCTGACTGTCTGACACTAAACTAATATGTCAATGTCTATATTACACATAGCTATAATAATTCATTTTTAGTTTTAAAAACTTATTTATTAAAACAAATAACAGTACCATTAATTTCTCCATAATGGTTAATTTATACATACTCCGTTTTGTTAGCCACCTATTATTCTCCCGCAAAAGTGCTTTAATATCGTATGTAATAGCAATCTTATATGTAATATCAATATGTCAGTGTTTACTATTTAAACACTGACTTTCTCCACCTAAATCATTTATTCTTATATAAAAATAGTAATTACTGTACTCTCAGCTCTAGTTGTTTTAAAACTCTGCACGCGCGCACACGCACACACACACACACACACACACACACACACACACACATTCGCACACA
Source organism: Octopus bimaculoides (assembly GCF_046866305.1). Classification (NCBI taxonomy): domain Eukaryota; kingdom Metazoa; phylum Mollusca; class Cephalopoda; order Octopoda; family Octopodidae; genus Octopus; species Octopus bimaculoides. The sequence continues at coordinate 59,765,577 of NC_142937.1, read as the reverse complement.
GTGACTACATACGATGCTCTTATTACGTTTTACTATACTTTAATGCCTTCGAACAAGCTACAAACTTCTGTACTTGTAATCATCTCTCGTTTACATCGATCGCACGTCTGTTTCTAACACATAACCCCTACCAGACCACTTCCTTTCTGCTATCCCCAAGCGAGTGCTTCAGTTAAAAACGAAAACATTTCATTTAAAGAGGATCTGTTAGTATTCCTCAGTTACTTTCCTTTATCTGTTAACAGACAATTAAACCATTGAACTCACAAGAAGTTCGAGCACGAAACTAACAGCCTAATACCGGAAACAAGCTATGTCCAAATAAATTTCACTCTAATCGAATTATAAATTTTCTATTATACTTGTAATTCTTCGGTCTGTGAAATATTTTGTTGAATCTGTATATAGTTGCCGGTTGGTTTTGAAACGGGCTATCGGTTTGAATCTGCAGGAACCATAAATCAGATGACAACGCTAAATTCAAAGGTATCGTACATGGAAAGAAGAGTGATGGAAGAATAACTCTGGCACATCCATATGTATTGAGCACATTTCTTAAGTCAGTGAATTCACTGTCATAAGATTACATAGCATGAAGTTTTACGGCGTGTTTGTTGACAAGAAACACACGATTCATTTGCTGAATTTACTTCTCAGATAATGTTTCCCAGTCAGTTCCACTTATCTTATTCCAACAGAGAGAAATTACTGATGAAAATGTAAAAGAGAGATGTGAGAGACAAAGAGAAAGATATACAGAGAAATAAACAGATTAGAGAGTGTGTGGGATGGCGCTTCCTGCGGAATTTTTAATTCTCGACTAGTAGTACTGTGAAGCGTATGCTGGAAACATTTCCGAATCAGTCAACCGAGAATAGCTGCTAGCTTCTAACGCTGTTGGTGTAGCCAAGAAAGCTGGGGTGTGGCACTCTGACGCCGCCACAATTCTTTTAAATATGCATTCCTCTGAAATGATCGTTTGCTAATTTTATAATGATTTAATTCAAGAAGGCAAGGCTTGTAAGTCAGTTTTATGAGCTAATTTCTAGCTTAGTTGAACCACATAATATTCTATCAGTAACTAAATGAGCAATGGTTTAACAAGTACTAATAGATACAAGGCAACAGCAAAATTAAATTACTTTCAATAATTTTCTTGTTGTGATGCTTGCATCAAGTTTCTTTATCATTTCAACATTTCAAGTTAATTCTTAATGCACATCTTGTGAATAAACCAACACCACATACCATCCATACATTACTGTTCAGACAATTATAGATGAGCCAATATAAATTAGCAGCAACAAGATGGCTTTAATGAATATATTTCTTTCCCTCCTTCTCATTTATTATTCTTCACTTTCACGTTTCTTCATCTTTGCCTCTTTCTTTTTATCGTGTTATATCCCTCTCTATAATGTGTGTTAACTCTCACTATCCTATCTCTCCCCCCCTTTCTTCTCGCCGTTCTCTCTCTCTCTCTCTCTCTCTCTCTCTCTCTCTCTTTAAAATGTTTCTACTACAAGGAAACTCTTATGTGATCACTCGACTTGCTAGAAACAGCAGCCAAATTTCCTCCCAAAGTTAAGCGTACCATTTTCTAAAAAAGACTGGATTGTCATGGTTGGAAAGCTTTCGATTATAGATCTGCTTTATTCGAGATTAACCAAAAAGAACTACTCAGGATATAAAAATTAATAGCAAGAATCATAACAAGAGTAAATTTAAACATGAGAATTCGTAAGTTTTCATTATGAGTGGAAGTTGGTAGAGGCAGTACAATGTCAACGGTTCGGGTCATATATCTGACATTATATTGAATCTTTTAGCCCCGGGAAAACGCGGAAATTGGATCTAGATGTAAATATGTTCAATAGAGGAACAGTTTATTTGTAACGGTAACGGGACCATAGTGTCATTGGTTACACATTTTGGCACAAGGTCACCAATTTCGTGGTAGTGGGTAAGTCGGTTACATTGACTCTGTTGATCGCTTGGTACTTATTTTACTGATCACGAGGGATGAACGGTAAAGTCAACCACAGCGGAACTTGAACTCAGAACAGAACGTAAAGAGAGACGAAATACCACTATGCATTTTGCCCGGCGTGCTAGCGACTCTGCCAGTTCGCTGTTCTAGGAACCACTGCGTAATTGACAAATGATTTGTTATTATGCATGTTTGGGTTCGAATCCAACCACAGGAATATTCTAGAAAAATCTAAACTCAAACTGTCTTGCAATACATCAAAGTACATCAACACCATTTTTCCTTATTTTAATTTTACTGGATTCTCCTGTTTGATTATTCAATCATGGGACTCGAAATGACCAAACCTGGCGGTAATCTAACAGAGTTGTTAGAGTATGGGACAATATGCTTTGAGAATTTTTTTTCTTTTGGTCCTTGCGTTCTGTGTTCAAATCCTGATGATGGGGATCAGCTTTGCCTTTCATCCTTTAAGTTCGTTAACATAAAATACCATTCAGAGCAATGTATTGTTAAAATTACTTGAGCATCGGACATCGATCCTATCAGCATTTATTCCAGTTCTTTATCTTCTGAGTTCTTGCATGGTTAACTTAATCTGTAATCCAGCTTAACACCATGACTGGTTCTTGGATGACTTTAACACACTTCACTCTGTTGTAAGCATTTGAGTTCGAACGCTTGTCTGGCATATAACTTCCTCTCTTTTTCTTATCAGCCGCTAATGTTCTGAAAACAAGTAAAGAATCGTGACCCTCCCACTTCCCTACTAAACGGTAAAAAAAAAAAGAAAAGAAAAATCGAATTGTATAGAGGGTCTTTTCTCTATCTTTCGACTAGTTTGTGGCTGGGGTAATTAACGGTGAGTGCATAAAACTACATTACACAGTACAGTTGTAGTGAGATTGATACTATGAGTGTTAAAAGAATTTAAGTAAGTTCTCTTCAGTGAAGACATTCACTCACAGAGCAGCTGTGACTCTTTATCACTTGCATTGTACATCGATTGTGAGAAACTATCACCTGTTGTATTTATTAGGAAACACAATATTATCGTAACAAATACAGTAATGACTTGATATACCAGTTAATTTGTCCCCGGAGACCCCTCGCAAAGCGAACACTCGTAAAGCAGAACAATAATTTTCCATAGTAGCAATGTTATAAATCGTAATTCGTTCCCAGAAAAAATATTTTACCTAAAAAATTTTATAAACCTTGTTAATAAATGTCAATAAAACAACAGGTACTTTTTGGTTATCTCATCCCCATTAAAAAATTACCATTAAAAATTGGGTTATCTCCTCACTAAAAAATGGGTTTATGAGGTGACAAGAGATTGGATTAAAAGAGTTTAGATCCTTTTGATTCAATACTTCAGCACATTGCTGACTTTTGGCCTTCTCAATAGATATGGTATGATTTAGTATAAAAATGCTATTGGATTCAATGTTTAATCTTTTCAATTTTCCTGTTTATTAATTTTTTCATTTTCTTTTTGTTTTATTGAGGGTTAAACAATTACCAAAAGTACCGGTATTTTTCATAAAACGGGGGAGATAACCCAATTTTTTTAATGAGATGAGATAACCAAAAGTATCAAACAACAATAGAATGTAAAGAGTATTTTATGTAAAGTAAAAATGAATGTAACGATCATTTATAATAAAAAAATATCATTATTATATTTGTTTTCTGAATCACTTTCACATGCACTAGACCCGCGCACACCATTACTTGTCGACTCGATCACCGATTCACAAACAGTCGTTGACGGACTTGTAGATTTCTTTTTAAAGACCTAGTCTAGAGTTGTTTGCTTAGAAGAAGCTTTTTTTCGCTCTTTATAAATTTCTCGGTAACACGCAGAAGCATTTGTTATGATAGTAGAAAGATGTGCACTTCTTTCAAAATTTGGATCTTTATATTTATTATAAAATAAAACTCATAAATTCGGTGGCTCGTAAAGCGGGTCCTCGTAAAATGAGGTATTACTGTATATACTTAAATTCACGGATTCTGCTAGGCAATCTCCGTGTGGCCATTCCCCTTACTAGAAATAGTGGGAAAATCTACAACTCACGTTGCCCAGTATGTCCTATATTTTTGAATACAGGACATACTGTGCAACGTAGAATGTGGATGGAATGCTTTAAATCATATGTCTATTCGAACAGATTTGACTTGGCATTAAAAAAAAACCCCTTAAATTCCAGTGCAAAGATTTTATTACTTGCAGCATCCATCAGTGGGGCAACAGTTTATGTATCGAAAATTTTATAGTACCGTTACACTAATTAGAAATTACACCTGTCACAAAGGAGTTTATTTATGCAACATTATCTCCAAATACTATCTATTAACTGCGCCGCATAAGCATTGTGCAACATTTTCTCTGTTTGAAGTTTTCATAATTTAATCATAAGATATATGCAATGAAACAGGTTGTGCATTTCAAACGCAGTTACTGATGCTGCGAAGGGAAGAAATTAGTGGTTTTGAACGGATTAAGCAATGGATTAAATCTACCACCCAAACTAATTAAGTTGTTGCGTTTATTTAACCCAAAGTCTCCCTCCTCTCTGTCCACACCTTATTCCCTCTCTTTGTGTATATATATATATATATATATATATATATATATATATATATATATATAAAGATAAAACTTACTTGGCGTTCGATCATATAATAATAATAATGATAATAATAATATATATATATATATATATATATATATAAAGATAAAACTTACTTGGCGTTCGATCATATAATAATAATGATAATAATATATATATATATATATATATATATATATATATATATATATATATAGATAGATAGATAGATAGATAGATAAATAGATAGATAAAGAGAGAGAGAGAGAGAGAGAGGAGAGAGATTAAGATGGGAACAGACAGAGAGGAGGGAGACTTTGCGCTAAACAGTAAATGCATATTATAGACACACAGATATAATACATGTATATGACTTATTGGCACTGTCTGTTATGACGACGAGGATTTCAGTGATCCGATCAACAGAACAGCCTGCTCGTGAAATTAATGTGAGAGTGCCTGAGGACTCCACAGACACGCGTACCTTTAACGTAGATCTCAGGGAGATTCAGGGTGACACAGAATGTGATAAGATTGGCCCTTTAAGTTACAGGTACAACTCATTTTTGCCCGCTGAATGAACTGGATTAATGTGAAGTAAAGAGTCTGACTTAAGAACACAGCGCGCTACCTGTAATGCAACTCATCACCTTACGATCGTGAGCTGAGTACTTATAACCAGTAAGCCACGCGCCTTCAGATGTACATGACTATAGACTATATATTAGTAATATAGATATAAAGATCGTCTAAGGAAAAAAAAAACAGACAAATACAAATGTTTTTGTGTGTAATGTTGATCGTTAATTATATAACAGCCTGAGTCAAAAGTTGTTTTATACTTAAAGCTTCAGTTAATAGTTTAAAAAAAATTACATACGAAAAGCGTTCATTCATCAAAATATAGCTCATCATATTTCTATTGTTTATTGCCACCGTTGTGATAGAAGCTCAATTCTACGCTTATAGCATCTGGTTCTTTTAGAAGCAAAAAAACTCCCTGAACCCGTTTTCAACCTCATCCACATTGAACCTTCGTCCGTGCAGAAGACGAGTTATGGTTTAGAAAAGGTACAAGAAGTAGATAAATAGATAGCAAAATAGAGTGACAAGGAGAAGGAGAGAGAGGGGGCGAGAGGGAGAGAGAGAGAGAGGGGGCGAGAGGGAGAGAGAGAGAGAGGGGGCGAGAGGGAGAGAGAAAAATCAATATTGAAAGATGAGTTGATGCTGAAAATTAGACTTCAAAGCGAAAAGGTAGTGTTGATATGAATAAACAAATATATAAACAAATGGATATAAACACGTTTTGTGGAACTATTAATTTTTGATATGGATGGTATATTAGTTAGTATATTGGCAAGTATTTGAAGAAGCAAATAGAGATAATGCAGCAAACTGAGAGGAAGAGAGGCTGCCCATGACATAAGGAGTCACAGAATGATTTTAAAAAGGCACCGTGACATAAAGAAAAAGTAAGTGAAACAGCGGGTTGAAAGAACGAGCGCGTCAATTTGCCAAGAGAAATAGCATTTATATGCTTATACTTAGTTGTGCTTCTATGAGTATGCCTATGTACGTGTTATCTACGTGTGTGAGTGGATCGTATAAACACGTGCTTCAATTTGTGTGAATGTAACGAATATATTTCAAAGAATTGTTCTAGCCACCAGTAAGAAAATTAAAAGAAAATGGGATGTTTCGCTTCTATACCAAAACATATGAACTTTAGTTCTTGCGAAAGTGACCTGTTATCAATCAAAACATTCAGTATCTTGACCTACGTTTCAACTTCAGAAAACTCATCAGTAAAGCACTGGAATCAGTAAAAGACTGGAATATTTTTTTTCAACATACTTACCCTTATTATTAATATATTGGATTATTTTTCTTTAAAATAATGTTTGGGATTTGGAGCCAATTCTGGGAAAACTATTGTCAATGATAATCCTCTTTTACAGGCATACAAACAGTTAGAAGTCTTGTTAATGACTCATCTTATGGCTGCCGTTATTTTCGGTACCTAATGTGGTTAGATAACTAATTATATATGCTTCTAATAATGATTACTTTTTGTCTCAGCACAATGCCTAGTGGTGGTTGGCACTCCGTCGGTTACGACGACGAGGGTTCCAGTTGATCCGATCAACGGAACAGCCTGCTCATGAAATTAACGTGCAAGTGGCTTAGCACTCCACAAACATGTGTACCCTTAACGTAGTTCTCAGGGAGATTCAGCGTGATACAGCAGGGTTCGCCACCATCCTCTCCCGGAGCCTCGTGGAACTTTAGGTGTTTGCGCTCAATAAACACTCACGATGCCCGGTCTGGGAATCGAAACTGCGATCCTACGACCGTGAGTCTGCTGCCCTAACCACCGGGCCATTGCGCCTCCACACAATGCTTAGACTTCACTACTAAAGGATGTAATGGATGCAATTAACTACAGAACATTGCTTGCAAATGTTGGCATAAGGCCAGCAATTTCCGAGGAGGGTTAAATCAATTACATTGACCCTAGTGCTCTACTGGTAATAATTTTATCGCCCTCGAAAGGACAAATGGAATTTGAACTCAGAACATAAAGACGGACGAAGCGCCACTATGCATTTTGCCCGTCGTCCTAACGCTTTTGCCAGCTCGCCGCCTTACATTAGCTATGGAATTGTACTTACACTTTTTCATTGGTCCTTGAGCGACGGAAAGCAGTGCAGATCGACATATGAGTTGAAATATCAGCCGCTAACCCAATGGTATAGGTGATAGTGGAGTGACAAAAAATAAATTTACATTCTCGAGTCATACTGACACATAAGGGCCAGTTTCACGGCGTATATATTCCCCACCTGGACGCGACACCGGACCATCGCAGGATTACTCATTTTTGCCAGCTGAGTGGACTGGAGCAATGTGAAATGAAGTGATTTGCTCAAGAACACACGGCATCGCTCGGTCCAGAAATCGAAACTGAAATCTTACGATCTCGAGTCCAATACCCTAACCACTAGGTTAAGCGCCTACACTAGTAGAGTGAAAGATTCAAAAGGGGTTGTATATAAAAGTCACCGAGGATAATGACTTTAGAGTAAAGTGCACTGTCCTCAATGCACAAAGAGTAGAAGAACAGTTTGTATTTGAGAAATGTTCAAAAAGCCATAGAGGCTGCTGATGTATTTCAATGATCGTCCTAGAACAACAGTAACTGGGGGACTATTGCTGACTTCCAGGCTAGAAAAGTATGTTGCGAGAAGAGTAGTGGTATCTGCAAATACTCAAGCATCAGCTTTCAGGAAGAAGTTGGATTATAGATGTATGTAAAACATAGAAATATGTAAAACATAGGTTTATACTTTTATCGTATATTTTGAAATAGCAGATTAAAGATACTTGTGAGGGCAAAATGCTTAAAGGTATTTCTTCCAAACATTGCTGTCGTCCTCTCTAGATCGATAAAAATATAATAACAGTCAAGTATTGGAATCGCTCTCTCTCTCTCTCTCGATCTATCTCTCTGTCTATTTATCTATCTCTGTGTATATGGATATATGTACGTTTATATACATATGCACATATGCATGCATCATAAATGTACATCATTATTTAAATTTATTTCAAGATTTCTTGCCATAGAGAAAGTGTCAATTTCTAACATAGATCCAAGGCCCCTTTATTAGAATTTCAACATTATCAGGGTATTTTTGTATGTATATATTTATATATGCAGATTTCTATGTGTTGTTTTCTGTATGTATTCTAATGCATATACCTGCATGTCTAAGCATGTTCATATATACTTAAATGATAAACTTCTAGAAAGTTTTACACATTTTTGTATGTATGTATGTATGTATGTATGTTTGTATGTGTGTGTGTGTGTGTGTGTGTGTGTGTGTGTGTGTGTATGTGTGTGTGTTTGTGTAGGCGTATGACTGAATGTTGCTGTCATGAGGGTAAAATTGTGGTTTCGATTCCTGGAGCGGGTGATGCGCTGCGTTCTTGAGCAAAACACTTCCTGTTACGTTGTTTCAGTCCACTCGGTAGGCAAAAATGTGTAATCCTGCAACGGACCGCCGTCCCATCCAGTGGGACGCAATAAAATTCAGGAAACCAGCAGGATGAGGCTAAGGCTCAGAAAGGACCTTCGATTCTGCTTTGATATATATATATATTTATATATATATATATATATATATATATATATATATATATATGTATATATATATATATATATATATATATATATATGTATATGCATATGTGTATATATGCATGTGTACATATAAAATAATACGTTTGTTACGTGTGCCTGTATGTAGATGAAACAATCCTTTCTACTATAGGCACAAGTTCTTAAATTTTGCGGGAGGTGGCTAGTCGATTACATCCACCCTTATGCTGGACTGGTATTTATTTTACCGACACCGAAAGGACGAAAGGCAAAGTGGACTTCGGCAGAATTTGAACCCAGAATGTAAAGACGAACGACATGCTACTGCTAAGCGTTTTTGGCCGGCGTGCCTATGATTCTGCCAGCTCATCACCTTAATCTCAATAAATATAATATATACAGAAAAATAAACAGGTAATCTATATGCATGTATTGTTTTATAAAAATTCTTTTAATCGTTTTTTTTTTAATCCGAAGTACCGTTTTCGTCACTGAAGTCAAAATCTTGAAAAGGTTCGAAGACTACTCTAAATTTTCAAACAACTATCAAAATAAATTTATCACTACGCTGTTCATCGACGCAAACATTGGAGAAGGAAAAAGTAATATAAAACAAACATTCTCATAACTCAATCACCAATTCCTGTTGATAAAAGCATTAATTTTGTTTTTCTTTCTGTTTTAACAGATTAAAAGATTAACTGACTATCCGAAGACAAAATTTAAAACGGCAAGCAAAAACAAGATGGTAAACATTTTAAAATTTTCTAAAATCTAGCATCGAAAAAATAATTTTTTACAAGAATTTTTTTCTTTAAGCTATGAAATACAGACAGCGGATAAAGCAAAATTTTCATGAAAATGCGTGAATTAGGTGTAGTAACACCTTAGTCACTGCAAGTTTTGTTTCTACTCTTCATTGGTTATTAACAACCATCGTGATGGTATTTACATCATTCGAATATTTACAAATACTTGATTTAACATCGGATGACATCTAATTATCTGGTTAATTTTTTACTTGCCTCTGTCATTGGAAAGCGCCCATGCTTGGATACCACCGTGACCGTTTTTTGTCGAACGAATCGAACCCAGTAGTCGACTCTGGTACTCATTCTACCGGTCTCGTTTGCTGTATCGCTAAATAATAGGGATGTAAACAAACCAACAACGGATGCAAAGCTTTGATGGTAGAGACATTTCTTATCAAACAGCCACACCTGCAAGCCAGGAATCGAAGCCACACCTGCAAGCCAGAAATCGAAGCCACACCTGCAAGCCAGGAATCGAAGCCACACCTGCAAGCCAGGATTCGCAAGCCAGGAATCGAACCTGGGTCACCTGTGTGAAATCTAGGAATCCTAATCTGCAACCATAGTTTAGAATGTATATCTGTAACTAATTAATATGATAGTTTCATTAATTTAACTATCGACAGTGTATTGCTAGCTCAAGGAAAGTGCTAAACTGGCACTCCGTCGGTTGTGACGAGGAGTGTTCCAGTTGATGAGATCAACAGAACATCCTGATCTTGAAATTAAGGTTCAAGTGGCCGTGCACTCCACAGACACAAAGATTCAGCTTGAAACAGTATGCGATAAGGCTGGCTCTTTGAAATACATGTCTACTCATTTTTGCCAGCTAAGTGGACTGGTGCAAAGTGAAATAAAGTGTCTTGCTCAAGTGTCTTGCACTATGCGCTACTGGAAATCGAATTCATGGTTTCATGATAGAGAGCAGAATAGTCGAATCACTTTGGTACGCGCCTTCAAATAAAGAAAAAAATGTATATCGGTTGAATTAAAAAATCAAAAAAAAATCTGTGGAGTCTATATTGTATGTTCAGCACAATCATTAGCAAAATGGAATCACAAAATTGGAATCAAAGCTAACAAAAAGTTAGGCTCACCATAGGCTTAAAATCTAAACAATAATAATTGTTACATTTCAGCTTGCGATAAGGGGAAAAAAGTAATACATTAGCATTTAGTGGGAAAAGGATTGCCTTTAAAACCTGCAGAATATTTGGAAGAGAAATATACTTCGGTCATTAATAATCGAAGAAACAGAAACTGTTTTCTAAAATATATAGAAATAGAAACTGTGTACAAATATATATATATACATATGTATAGTCCATTCAAATAAACAATCAGTTCAAATACACGATTAAAATTAACGGACAATCAGAGGTCGAGCTCAACAAATGTATTAGCTTGACACTCGGTGAAAAGAGTTTCACGCTTTGAGCATAGCTCTTTGTCGGAAAGGAGAAAGGGAAAAATCCAAAGAAAGATAAGTCCAACAGCACATGCGTAGTTACATTGCTATACGTACTTAGACACATAGCAATGTGTCTTTCTTTGTCTCTCTTCCTTCTAGTTCGTCGCATTACATCGTTCAGTATACACATATTTTTTCACGTCTGGCCGTATAGTCTTTCCTGTTTATTTTCACTGTTTCGTTTTCCTGTCTTGTTTTCTGTCCGCCACTACATTCTTCCACGTTACAAATTTAATTTGTCTCCTTGGGAAGAGCCGTTCTAATAATGCGTCCTGCCCTAACTCTTCGAAACGCTTAGTTTTAGAATGGTGGCAGCTGATGAAGGAAATGTTCTCTATGTGGCCTGTGTGTTTTCTGTACTCTGTTTATCATTTTGGCCACGTTGTTTTGCAACGTCCTGTACCCAGATATGCATCTATATATACATGTAGATGTAGGTATGTACATACATGTACGTATATATGCATATACTCACATATTATATATATATATATATATATATATATATATATATATATATATATATATATATATATATATATATATATATATATATATATATATATATATATATATATATATATATATGTATATATATATAGGCGCACATGTGGCTGTGTGGTTTGAAACCTGTATTCCAACCAAATGTTTCCTTGTTCAGTACTACTGGCTGGCATCTTGAGAGAGTGTTTTCTATCTTAGCCTCGGGCCGACCAAAGACCTGTGAGTGGATTTGGTTGAAGGAAACTGAAAGTAGAGCGTCATATATTTATATCATAATGGAGAAAGCTGCTTATTAATTAGATATGTAAGTCACAAAAAGAAAGCAATTATTAAGGGCTTGACAGTCTTTTTCTAAATTCATGTTCCAAAAAATTTCCTGTAATTTCGATTACCAAAGTTTATTGATAATTTAAACTTCAAGTTCTTCACAAATTTAAATATTCGTTGCATTCACTGCAGAGTAGGTTTAATAACCATTGTTAATTCGTTGCAGTCAAAATTTTCTATTTTCATTTGCAGTAATCTCACACTCGCTCTCGCCTCTATTTTGATTAATGATAATTTAATATACATTCGTTTCAATGTTTTCATTTCAAGTTTTAATTCTCTATTTGCAAAATCGACAGTTTATTCTATATACGTAAGGTAAAAAAAAAAAATATCTATTGAATGATTAAAAGCTATTACACAAAATAGCTGTATTACTTTGAGGCTTATTTTTGACAAAATGAAAATGTTTAAATATACCAGTATAATTAAAAAAAAAAAATTAAGAAGTGATCGTGTTGGTATGGCTGCTTGGAACGCTATAAGCCTTACAATAATAACTACGTGTTCGCTGCTAATTCTAGCACCTTGAATTTGTTTTAAATTACAGATATATTACAACTATGATAAATTACTGAAAGAAATATATACTAAGCAAGTGAAACTTTTTTATAAATTGAAGTTTTCAGGAAAATTTACTTTCTGGACTTCCTTTTATTATTGAATAGTTCACAAGTTTGAATATTTGGTACAAGATAGTTTGGCATTCTTTCGCTTGAACCCACATACTTCGTTAATTTCCGTAAATTTTTATTTATTTACTTTTTACACGCCGTGTTTAGCTCTTTGAATTCGTTGTCAGTCACACATACACACACGTGTGTTTTTGTATGCACATTTGTATACATTTACGTATGTGTGTGACTGAGTGTGTGTGTAAGAGAGAAAGAAAGAGAAAGAAAGAAAGAGAGAGAGAAAGTGAGTGGAGTGTGTTGTCATATATACGTACATACATAAATATATATGCATATTTTTGTGTGTATCCGTGCGTGCGCGCGCGCGTGAATGAGAGAGAGAGTGATGTCGAAGTGGCACTCACTCTCTCTCTCTCTCACACACGCACACACACACACACTCACACACGTCCATTTCATCAACACGTACATAACAGCTTTCACTTTCTTCTCGCTTTCACTTTAAAACAAAAGTAAATAAATAAAAAATAAAAATGTTTTACAGGAATTAACGAACAAAACCAGCTGTTTATTTTGGCATTTCTAAGGGTTCAATCAAAAGAATGTCGATAGTTTTTAACGAGTTTTTATTTATACGATTTTTAACATTTCATGTTTATTTCATTCATTGTTTGTAATGCTCTCTCTCTCTCCCTCCTCACACACACACACACACAAACACACACACACACGCACACACACAAACACACACACACACACGAGCACAAACACACACGCAAGCAGACTCCAGGTTCGGCTAGCAGAAAACCGCCAGGAGGGAGGTTTTTCTGTTAGTGTGTGTGTGTGTGTGTGTGTGTGTGTGTGTGTGTATGTGTGTCTTTGTGTCTGATTTTGCACCCACCAACTGCTTGACAACCGGTTTTGGTGTGTTTACGTCTACGTAACTAAGTGGTTTGATCAAAGAATACGATAGAATGAGTACTAGGTTTAAAAAAGAAGTACCGATGACGATTATTTCGACTTAAAATTCCAGGCAGTGCCCCAGCATGACCGCAGTCTAATGACTGAAAGAATTAAAAGATAAAGGCGCACCCCCCACATATATATATAAAAGGCTTGGTGCATTTGTATGTGTGTGTATGCATGCGCTTCTGCGTGTCTATGTGCATGTCAGTTAACTGTATTCCACTGAAGACAAAAACTGTATATTCATTATAAGATCACTTGTCTCAATGCGGACGAACACACGAACAAACCTTGTTTTCACAAAGCTATTCTTCTGTCAAAGACATTTTAAACATAAGCACGATGTTCTCATTAATATTTATTTTTCCGCAAGAACCACTCAGATATAAGATTGTGACAAAATTTCCTTTGTTAGAATTTATACAACAATCAAACTGCCGATTTAATGAAATGCTGGTCTTCACAAAATGTCTTCCAGTCCTTCACAAGATTTAGCTTAGTTGGCCGAATTTTAAAAATACAATCCATTCATCTTTGTTCATTTATTTAGAAATCTAACTTCACTCAGTTGGCAGGTAAGCGTTTCATTACGTAACCAAATACATTGATGACTATAGATATGAAGAACGTGAATGGAAGTTCTAAGTAACAGAGTTGATTGTCTATTACGTCAATTGTCTACATATTGCTTCTTTTCCATTGACTTCCGCTGTTATATTCTGGCGACAAAGTAATAACTCATTTTGCAAGAGTCGGTTCTACGTTTCTAGATTAGAGAATAAATGTCCAAATCTTGACACTTTTTTTTGTCATATATTGAAGTGCTGTATTGGCATTTGGGTTCTTAAATAAAAGCATTTACGTTCAGAATAACTGATGAGCATGTTCGTCCTTTCACGAACATGCTGTTGCTAAAGAAATGCTATGGAGAATATATGATTTATTCATAGGTCATATCTACGATGTAAATCGTAGCCAGTCGAGTTGATGGAATATCTTAAAGACGGCTACGTAATTGACAGTTTACATCACTTTAAACGAGGTTGTGTTTTGCCCATCGTCGTGGGAGATTCGTTTATGTGGTCAATCACCCTGCTAGACACAGCAGTCAAATTTTCTTCGAGCATATGCAACAATTTAAATCATGAAGTCGGGACACAATGGATAAGGCAGTGTTAGATACACTGTCTAAAAAGGGAAGTCCAGGTCACTTTCCTATTACTTTGAGCATAAACCTGCTCAGTCAAACTAGAAATTACCTAAATCTCTTTAAATCTCGCCTTATCGTCTGATAAAACGAACGACCCGTTGATAATATAGTCATAGATAATTAAGATGAGATGGTCAAAGGCGGACCAGCTTTGATAACGGGTCTGCTAGAATTTAGTCGATTTGGTGCTTAACACCAACAACTGCAACTCTTAGATTACTAAATTGACATAAACGTGTATATGATTAAACTAGAACTTCAGCCTATTACTTTTAGAATTCAGACGGCATACTCTTAGAATTATCAACATTCCAAGGGCAGATGGGAGTTTAAACTCTAACGGATCCCAGAGGATATAAGAATGAAACAATTGAAAAAAAAACACACAATTAAAGTAATATGTAGTGGGGAGTATCTTCCTCTCAACGTATGAAGAAGAAATGAATGAAATGCAGAAGAAAAAATAATAAAACCATAAGAACGACAAGAAGAATGAGAATATAATCAAAAATGAGAACAACAAAAACAAAAAAGAAGAAATAGAATTATTGGTAATACTATGGAAAGACTTACTTTCTCCTGTCATTATTGGTCGCCTTAAACTGAGCAGGTGAGTTATTTAATCGATTGATTTGACCTGGATTAATTATTTGTCATAATAACTTTAAACTTATTTAATTTTTTTATTCTGAGGAAAGAGCTTAATTGGTATGGCCATTGCTGACCTTCTCAGGGTAGTAAGCAATCGATGTAATTGGTCTCAAATTTTGGCATGAGGGCACCAATTTCGGACAATGGCGTAAATGGATTAAAGGCAAAGGTAAAGCTACACTCTTGGGTCATGCTGACTCATAACGGCTAATTTCCTGGTTTCTATGGCGTATAAATTCTCCACCTGGACGAGACGCCGATCCGTCGCAGCATTACTCATTTTTGCCAGCTGAGGAATTGGAGGAACGTGAAACGAAATGATTTGCTCAAGAGCATAACGCGTCACCCGGTCCAGGAATCGAAACGACAATCTTACGACCCTGAGTTCAACCCCCTATCCACTAAGCCGCACGTCTCCACTGTAAGTGGATCACATCGACCCCAGTGTTCAGCTGGTGCTTATTTTATCGACCTCGAAAAGATGAAAGGCAAAGTCAACCCTGGTCTCGGCAGAATGTGAACTCAGACCGTCAAGACGGACGAAATACCGCTAAGCATTTTGCCCGGCGTGCTATCGATTATGCTTGCTCACCGCCTTAGCGCTCAAGGTAATTGATATTTAATTTTGGATACCAATCTGTGGAGTTGCGTAGTGGTGGTGGTGGGGAATATACACAGGGAATTTTAAGAGGTCTGAATTATGAGCTGGAAAGACTGGAGTAAAGAATTTAGTGTAAGATTATCTCGATGTGATGCGTTGTTTTCTTGAGCAGAACATTCCATTTTATGTTGTTCTAGTTTATTCAGTTCTAAAGTAGTAACGACTCTACGAAAGACTGTTTAAACTGTTCGGGTTGAATGTAAATTCGGTCACTTATGCGCCATAGAAACGAGGTAACCAAACCTACGGGTCCTAAGACTACAGACAATAATGTTCATGGCTTTATGATGATGACAACGATAATGATGATGATAATCAAACTTTCTCCAAGCGTGACTGTGCTTCTCAACGACGGCATGGTTCCGGGTTCAGTCTCACTGCATGGTACATTGGGCAAGTGTCTTCTACTATAGCCTCGGGCCAACCAAAGCCTTGTGAGTGGATTTGGTAGAATGAAACTGAAAGAAGGCCGTCGTATATATGTGTGTGTGTGTGTGTGTGCCTCTGTGTGTGTGTGTGCCTCTGTGTGTGTGTGTGTGTGTGTGTGTGCCTGTGTGTGTGTGTGTATGTGTGTGTCCGCCATCGCTTGATAACCGATGGTGGTGTGTTTATCTCCCCGTAACTTAGTAGTTTGGCAAAAGAGACCGCTAGAATAAGTACTGGGGTCGATTTGTTCGACTAAAACCCTAAAACGCGGTGCTCCAGCATGGGCGTAGTCAAATGACTGAAACAAGTAAAAGAATACATAAGAACAAAGGCATTACAGACTTGACCACACCATATTTATAATGTGTTTCTAGTCCTTGATTATCTAACTTATCTTTCGCTTTATTTTAAAGATATCTAATATAATTTCAGCAATATCTGTCTCCTACTCCTGTCAGGTTAATAAATAATTTAGACACCCAATCGTTGGTTGGTATTTTAAACGCATATGGAAAATACGGTAAGATGGTGGTGTATGCTTTTAAATAATGAGGTCTGTTAAATAATTTTCTAGTTTAGAGAATGAGGAAACGCAGCAGTTGTACAACAACGGACACAAATACACATATAAATGGACGGATAGATAAACACATGTATATATACCTACATGCATACAACCAATAATCTCCTTGGATTATGTTTGACGTTTCATATGTTTGTGTGCGCGCGCGTGTGTGTGTGTGGCGCGTAGCTCTGCATTAAAATATTTATAAATACCATCAATGGATTATTATTATCATTATTACTATGTTTGTCCTACACTGTATCGGTACAGCTCGGTGCAACCTCAAAAAACTGCTATTGCCATTTGGTATCATTAGGCTGCAGCCGGCGTAATAAAAAGGTGCTTTTATATGCATATTCAAAAACGTTACCCGTAAACGAACTTAAAGGATATGTATGTGTACGTGTACTTACATATACATACATGTAAATATAAATATAAGCATACATACACAAACATATATATATTAAGTTGGAGAAAGAGAGAGAGAGAGTGAGAGAGAGTGGGTGAATCCAGAAAGTATACGGGAATGAGTTGTAGCATGTTGTTGAATAAAATAACTTCAGAATCTGTTTTATTAGTTGCAATATAAAACGTTCGTGTTTACATTGCATTCAAAAGCTCTAATGTGTGTTGCAATTCCGTCTAGAAGAGACTCAATTACTGTTCATAGCTGAATTCTCTTTTTTGTCCTTGAAGGTGAAGCTCAGTTTTAAAGATCCAGGTTTGTCAATAGGGTCACCATGAAAAATTAGGACAAATATAGAGAAATTGGAATGTTGAAAACTAGGAGACGAGTCAATGGTTTTCCTGAGATTGCAGTTTATCTCCGACATGAGCTGTCCAACTTGGATGTCCACCAGGTGAAGGTGGCTTCATAACGTTAATGTGTAAGGTGAAGACCAGAAGTCATAGTACTAGATGTATTTATGCAGTAAGTGGTAGTTGTAGTAGCAGTAGTAGTAGTAGTATGGGGGCATGTGCTGTAACAGCACATCACAGCATCCAGCATCTGGCGGATGACACCTTTGCACCACTCAGAGCGACAACCATCCAATCCATGGGTGTGTTTGGGTAGTCGTTGCTGGTGAGGGTTTTACGAGGTCAGAGTACAAATCGTACCTCAAGTTTTTTTTAGTTGCCTGTTTTCATGTATAGAAGTAATATTATTGAAAATATAAACGGACACTCGAGCAAAACGATGTTAAATGAAAATTAGCGAAAGAGATCCTTTGATACGCAATGTAGATCAACTGCACATGGATTGCGACGGCTAATTTATCTGGACGACCTCATGCAAGACAATTGTGAAAGCTTTTCCTGTAACAATGGCAAACAACAGCATTACTTCACTCGATCTTTCTTAAAAGTCCGTTCTCATTTAGTCTGACAGGGAGAAATAAAACATTTTTGGTAGAATTAGAACTTACAATGAAAATAAATATTATTTATTAATTATTTCGGTACACTATAATCCTGGGTGCGTGTTTTTTTTTCTCTTCACTTGCATTTTATTATCTAACATTTTTATTTCATGCAGAATTCATCCAAGCTTCCTCACCAGCGACAATATTAAATTTTGCCTAGGAAATACTAAAAGATCCATTTTACTGTAAGGTAACTCCATCTGTTATACATACATATACACATACATATATACACATACAACAGACACACACATACACATATCTATATACGCTCAAACGTACTCACAGACATGCACACATACGTACACACATAGATACATTCAAACATATATGTTTGTGTGTGTATGCATATATATATATATATATATATATATATATTTATATATATATATATATATATATATATATATATATATATATATATATATATATATTTATATGTAAAATATATAGTTTTAGGGAAAATAACCAAGTTTCAAGAACTCATCGATGAAAATCCACTATCACATATAGAAAAATTAACAATTAAAAGCACAATAAATGAGTATAATATAAAGCAAAGTAAATATCATAAGATAAATATAATAAGATAAATATAATATTTATATTTATCTTATGATATTTACTTTGCTTTATGATATTTACTTCACTCATTTATTGTGCTTTTAATTGTTAATTTTTCTATATGTGATAGTGGATTTTCATCGATGAGTTCTTGAAACTTGGTTATTTTCCCTAAAACTATATATTTTATATATATTTTATCTATAAAGCTCAATTTAATTTTATTTTTTTATAAATTGATTTTAATTGAGTTTTTACCTGTAATTTTGGATTTTGTCCCTAATATTATTATATATTTATATGTATATAGGTATATAAGAAAGTAGTTCATAATATGTTTGCCGCCATTTATTTCTGACATCGTTCGAGCAAATATACGTCAGGAAAAAAGTATAGAAAAGGACGGAGAAGAAAGTAAGACAACTAATTTGATGACAGTTTTCCTGGCTGACTCACGATATTTTCATGACCCGATATGAAATATTAAGATTTTTCTTGGCCAAATTCCCAAAACCTACAGGATAGTAATTAAGCTGAGTGGAATTTATGTTTCTGTACATGTTTAAAGTCAGAAGCAATATGCGCACGCGCGTCTGTATACATATTCACGCACATTCACATACACAAAATATATATATACAAGCATCCATGTGTATACAATTAATTCACGCAAATATATACGAATATTAGATGTCTAGTAATATCCAAAATATCCATTCCCTTCATCTTTATTATGATATGTGTGTGTGTTCGTATATACACACACACACACACATACACACACACACACACACACACACACACACACACATATATATATATATATATATATATATATATATATATATATATATATATATATATACTTACATATATGAATCTATATAGTTATTATACATGCATATACATTGTCTACGTATGTATCCTGTTATATGTGTGTATGGTTTGTGTGCATTGCTTATATGTATTCAACGAGAAACCCTCAAAATCGCTGCTCTTCAAGTGAAGTCCTTTATTGCTATTTTTTCCTGCAGGGAGTTATGCGGATATTCTCTGTTCATTCTTGCCCTCAGTGATACGGTGCAACAGCAACTGGTTCATTGGAAGCCTCTGATTCTTGACGCTGCTTTTAACTAATTGTGATGTAAAATAAATGAAGTACAGAGTACAAGAATTTAAAACAAAATAATGTGGGTAAAGCTGAATACCAGATATAACAGCGTACCATATAAAGTGAAAAGAAACAGAAACTTAGAATGCGTGGCTGGAGGGTGACGGACTAAAGAGAAAAAACAGAAAGTCTGTGTAGTATACAGTACTGGTTTCAAATTTTGGCACAAGGCCAGCAATTTCAGTAGAGTAGATAAGTCGATCACATCGACCCCAGTGCACAACAAGTACTTATTTTACGGATTTCGAAAGGATGAAAGGCAAAGTCAAATTCGGCAGAAATTGAGTTCAAAACATAAAGACGGACGAAATGCTGCTAAGCATTAAGTCCGGCGTGTTAACGACTCTCCCAGCTCGCTCCCATATTGTGTAGTATAATATTGTCTCTTTCAATACGTAGACTTTGTGCTGTAATGTTTCATTTGCTTACAACATTAAATCTGCCCTAGTCGAATGTAAACCTGAGCATTACCTAAGTTTCTAGCGATTACAGGTAAGTTTACTGCTATCAATTCCCCGTGAAGAAAGTTCACAGCGAGGAAAGTTTACTGCGAGGAAAGTTTATCGAGAAAATATATCCATAGTGTCTCACCATTAATAGTTAAAAACTATTTTATTGGAAAAAAAAGAAAAAAGAAAAAAACAAACAAAACAAACGGTGAAATGATGACGGTGAACTTACAGGACTTGGTTTCTCGCAGCTTTGTTTGGGTTCCCAAATATTAATCTTCATGTCATCTCGTATATACCCCTTTATTTCTGTGTTCGTAATTTTATGATTCTCTTCTTTGGGATAAAATAGGTTTGTCTCATATTCGTAGCCGACTTCAACAATTTGTTTCAATAATATCGTTTTGCTCAGCATCATTCAGTTAAAAATGCATCAGCAGATACGCACCGTTTGCTCTCTGTCGTTATCAGTTTGTATTTTTGAGTTTTGTATCTTTTTTTACCTTAAGCTCTTTCGCTTTCTTCTATCCATTAAGTTTCCGTATGTACTAAGTAGGGTCAGTCATTTTCGAACGGCTGTCTAGTTGCGCTCCATCGTCAAACTCCAGTAGCACCATCTTTAAGTCTGGCTCAATCCTAAAACATTTATTTGTCATTGCAGCTGTCTACAAGCATACATTTTGCTGCCTAGTGTTATTAAATTATCATTTTAACATAGTTATTACTCTGCAGAAAAGTCATGGGTTGTTCTATCGCCGACTTGTTAACATGGATAATTCCATGATTTCTTTTTACTTATACTAGTTACGCTTGACACTTAGAACTTTGTAATTGATGTTGACTATTATTATTTTTCCTACTTTGCTTTAATGCACTACAATAGGTGTACGATTCAAAACACTGAGAAATGCATTCTGCTGTCTCGTACAAAACTCATTTTTCCCCATAAAAATTTCGGGCCGAAGATCGTAATTAAAGACATTTTGAGTGGCTTTGGAGGTAAATTTTTCCAGACGAGTCGCTAATTTCCCGATATTTCCTAAGAACTGCGTCGTTCCTACCAGGTCGTGTTCTTTCAGTGTACCCTTAGTACCCTCAGGTGATGAAAGAAATTTTTACGGAAGAGACTATAGCACAAGATCATCTGAATCAGTTGGTGGTAATCTCTATTGATCGGACTTACGCAAATGCAGTTCTGTATGATGATTATTGAGAAGTTTATCAAATAATTTAGCTTTCAGAATAAAAATATCGTTTCTATTTTGAGCTTTTGTTATCAAATATTGTAACATCGAGAGGAAAAATGTCTGCAATAATTTTTTCACAGCGTTTTAGAGCGGCGAGTTGGCAGAGTCGTTTGTGCGTCGGGCAAAACGCTTAGCGGCATTTCGTCTGTTTATGTTCTGAGTTCAAATGCCGTCGAGGTTCACTTTCCCTTTCATCGTTTCAGGGTCAACAAAATAAGTACCAGTTGGGGTCGTGTAACCGACTTAACCACTGCCCCCAAATTGGTGGCCTTTTGTCAAGATTTGAAATCAATATTTTCACAATATTTAAGACAGCGCGCTGACAGACTCGTTTGCATACTGGTGAGATTGTTTAGCGACATCTCACCCCTCTTTACGGGCGAAATGCTTTGTGGTATTTCGTCTATCACAACGTTTCGAAAACTGAAGAGATCTCACTACTTCTGCATTTCGTTTTTGATAATTTTATCTGAGAAGAATTTATTGGATATCGAGTAGCTTCTGCACAAGAGTATATATCGTTTCTGCTGTTCATGTTGTCTGTATTGACGTTCAGTTGTGTGTCACTCAATACAATGACAATGCTTTGGTTGCTATTGAAGCAAAGCTTAGGTATCACTGTTCAATTTGAAACCTATGTCTATTGTCGTGTTTCCCTACTGAACATTGTATCGGTTTTCTGCGTTGAAAATGTAAAGTATGTAGAATTATTTGCCATATTGCAGTAATTCTACTTGTTCACAACTCGCTTTAGTGTACATCAGGGCTTCATGACTAAAGACGTAAAGGATGATAACCAATGGAGCTGAAAAGCACGTTAAATCTGACAACATGCATCCTGTTATCCAGTGCACTGTACCCTTCGATTTAGTGGGGACTTTCTGATATGTTTCAATGAGTATACAAAATCATTAGAGTCGTCTCTAACGCCTTTTCTACAGATGTTTGCGTTCATCCTATCCCTCTTTCAAGTAGTTCCTTTACGAATCGAACTATAATTAAATAAACTATAATTTTGTCCGCTCGATATGAATGATGCAGCGAACTGGTATTGAATTATACTGAGGATCTGAATATGTGAAGAAGCAGAATTTGGACGATAAAGATATGTGGCATACGCTAAAGTCAAAAGTCACTGAATTTATCAAAAATAATCAGCTTGATCAAGAGAAGTCATACCAGCGTAGCATATAGTTACAGATTTGGAGTACATGATAGTCATTGGAATTATTGTATGATGGCCAACAGATTGCGAAGAATCTTTCACCGATTTTCACCATGAGCCCTTTATTACTATGCTGAATCGGATTTGTTGAAATGTTGCTTTTCAGTAGAAAACAATATTATTACGAACATTTAAACTCATTTTAATGTACAATGCACGAGCATTTTAACTCAATTTTAATGTAGAAAAGCGAGCAGTTTCTCAACATTATTTGCTTTAGAGTCCTGTCTGAGACTTGTCGGTTGAACTTTGTCTTAAGGCAGTGTGCTATAGATCGGAAATTATGCTTTAAACATATTAATCGAGTTATTTGGGCTTTTGATCTCCTTCAGGGATGTTCATGTCTGGTATTTTCTACTGTTTGACGTTGTTGTAACGTTGCCTGTAAACAGTGTGGAATGTAAAAACGGTTTTCCAAGTTCCGAATGACGAAGTCTTATTCGCAGAATTCCGTGATGGACAGCAGACTGGACAAATTTTATACAACTGTCATGAATAAACGATATTCTGAAGATTTTCTGGTTGCATATTGTCTGCACTGCGACTAAATACTTCATCCGCCTCTGTATCAATATTGTCCTGTAGAACTACAAACGCTGGTGAGAGACCACGCTACATAGTGACACAAATGCAGCTTTTTCATCATCGTATAAAGAGAAATCTGTAGTGATGACTTAACGATATAGAAGTTATGGGAGTGACCACCAGCACCAGCACCGGAAGCAGCAGCAACAACAGCAGCAGCAGCAACAGAAGCAGCAGCAGCAGCACCACCACCACCACGACCGCCACCGATAGAATAAGTTCCAGGTTTAAAAAAAAATTAAGTACGGGAGTCGATTCGTTTGACTAAAATTCTTCAAGGTGGTGCTCCAGCATGGCAGCAGTTTAATGACTGAAAGAAAGAAAAGTTAATAAAATATTTCTAAGAATTCAAAGAGAATAAAAATAAAAAAGAATGTCTTTCGTCCCGTTTTAAAACAATCCAAGCAGTAAAATAGATGAACAAAGGCCTATAGCAGTGTTTCTCTACCATTTTTGGCCTATGGACTCCTTTCATTCCTATTTTACCCCATACCACGTGGTATATACTTTTATTTTTTTACTTGTTTCAATTATTTGACTGCGACCATTCTGGAGCACCGTCTTAAGGGGTTTTAGTCGAACAAATTGCCACCCAGGACGTTTTCATTGTAAGCCTAGTACTTATTCGATCGATCTATTTTTCCGACTTGCTAGGTTACAGAGACATAAACACACCAACATCGGTTGTCAAGTGATGGCAGGGGAACAAATACAGACACATGCACACAAAAATAAATATATACATACATATATATTGTGTGTATATATATATATATATATATATATATATATATTTACAGGGTGCAATGGGTAAATTGTCGTCCTTTTATACGTGTAATTTCGCGCATGTGCATTGATGGTTTTTGATTTTGTCGACTACACAGTATAATAGGGTCAATTGGGAACCGTCAGTGAGAAAAACAGCACTATTACACAATTCACTCTGCCAGAAAATTTGAAACGATATGTTGTACTGCTTGGCATTCGCGCCAGAAGATGCAATACGAACATTACGGTGAACACACAAAACAACCGTTGGCCCCAGAACATGTACCGAGCGTGATAAAAATCAAACAACCAGTCAATATCATGTTGTTTGGAGTCATCACTAGTGATGGTGCCGTTATGCCTCCATTCATCTTCCCACACAACCTCAGACTCAACACGGAGACCTGCATGAAGTACCTGGAGGAGGTAGTCCTGCCCTGGGTTAAGAGGTTGGCTGCTGGAAGACCCTATGTCTGGCAATAGGACTCTGCACCATGCTACACAAGAAGAGTGGATAGCGTGCTGTGACCAGCGGTGTCAAATCGACGCCCAGCGGACTGGTCGGTCAAGGTGATCATGGTGATGTATATATATATATATACTCGATGAGTTTCTTTCAGTTTCCGTCTACCAACTCCACTCACAAGGCTTTGATCGACCCGAGGCTATAGAAGAAGACACCTACCCAAGGTCACATGCATTGGGACTGAACACAGTAACGTTTCGTTGGGAAGCTTGCTTTCTACCACACAGCGACGCCTGTGCCTATATATCTATATCTCTACGTGTCAACAATTTTATGATTATAAGCATAATTATAATTAGGGTTCAGCAAAATTGCTTCACTACATACCGAAATTTAGAAATAGCAGTTAAATACTATTCCGCTACCACAATATATCTCCCAGACAGCAATACTCCCAACTCATGCAGGCAAAGAGAAAAAAAATCTCTATCTATCTATCTATCTATCTATCTATCTATCTATCTATCTATCTATCTATCTATCTATCTATCTATCTATCTATCTATATAAACATCCAACTACAGGTTTTGTAATTAAATATTACGAATTGCATAAAATCAAAGCTAAAATAATTTGTGTATTGCAGAGCTATAAACAATTTATTACACATATACGTTAACAATAAAATCTTATATGGACCCTCAAGGGTCATATGGACCTCGATAGAGAAACACTGGCGTACAGAAAGACACTGAGGAGTACATACCATGTACACATACACGCACAAACGCACGCACGCACGCAGACACACACACACACACACACAAACTGCTATATATATATATATGTTTGCTCACATACAGACATATAATTAATTGGTTAATAGCCTGGGCGATTCACTCAAAAACAGAGAAAAGATGTTTTCTCTCGTCTCTATTGAAAGATAAAATAAAGTGTGCAATGGAGCTTTATTAAAAATAAAGCTGTATTGGAATATGTTATATTAACTATATTTCGATATCAAATAAACTTTAACGAAGACAGAACGTGTAGAAATACGAGAATTGGCGGCAATAGAAAAGCAACTATGAAAACAACAGCAACTACAACAACAATACCAAGAAGAAGAAGAAGAACAACAACAACAACAAGTATATGAACAAAAAGAAAAGAAAGAAGGAGACAAAGGCAGAAAAACGAATGACATAAAAGCTGAAGTTGTGATAAAATTTAACAAACTAGAAAAACATCAAATGTATAAAGAAAAGAAAAAGAAAAAGTAAAGACGCAAGACGTAAAAGAAGGAAAAGAAATTGAAGAAGGCGGGGAGACAATCAAGTTAGAAAGCAATTAAATAAGAATGCGTGAAAAGAATACGAGTAGAAAGAAAAAGAAATACAACAACAACAATAATAATAATAATAATAATAATAATAATAATAATAATAATAATAATAATAATAATAATAATAATAATAATAATGATAATAAAGATAATAACGACAACAACACTAGAACAATCAGAAATGATAAATAAAAGAAAGACGGAAAGCCAAAGTGTGGTGGTCAAAACTCGTAAGTGATAAATAAAAATCCATTAAACAAAGCTTGAAAAGAAATAAAAGGAAAATCACACAATGCATTTTCCAGACAAAACCAATATAAGCTAAGTCGGTCGGGGAGATTATCGATTAAGTGATTATTGAACTGAACGGAAGACAATAATGAGGGTAGTGGTGGTGGTGGTGGTGGTGGTGGTGGTGGCGATGATGGCGTTAGTGACAGTAGTAGTAATAGTGGTGGTAGTAATGGTGGTGGTGGTGGTAATGGGGGTGGGGGTGGGAGGAGGAGGAGGAGGAGGAAATAAATGTTCGTGGTGACGAGTTTCGTGAAAGACAAAACCTTCGGCATGATGCTCTCGATCACTCATTAGCCCCTGCGCTAAAAGAAACCACAAGCATGAAACAGTATGTATATATGTATGTATGTATGTATGTATGTATGTATGAATATATATATATATATACATATATATATACATATATATATGTGTGCATATATATATGTATATGTACATATATATATATATATATATATATATATATATATATATATATATATATATATATATATATATATATATATATATATATATATATATATACATACACACACACGCACACACACACACACACACACACACACACATACATATATATATATATATATATATATATATATATATATATATATATATATATATATATATTAAATGAGATAAGCAGGGATCAACTATATATCTATTATCCCTTTTAGTAAGTCTCTGTTCATGAAATAAAACCTAATCTCACCACATCGCAAACGTTCTCTTCATCATCAACGTCATCGTCGTCGCCGTCCTCTTCCTCATCCTCATTGCCACCACCACCACCACCACCACCACTACCACCACCACCACCATCATCTTCATCATCGTTATCATCATCATCATCATCATCATCATCATCATCATCATCATCATCATAAATATAGCAGAACAGCAATAGGGCATATGTATATCAAACGAACTCTCAAACTTGATAGCAGTTGAAGAAAATATGACAAAAATCGTTGCCGTGTAGATGGGTATTAAAACTACCAAGTAGAAGTAATTTCCTCTAAGTAATCGTTATGTTTATAGAGGAGTCTCGTTCTAAAGAAGTGTAAAAAGAATACATTTAAATAACGAAGGATAGATTTCAGAACAATAGATAATCACATAGATTTGTATAGATATTTCAGTGTAAGTGCCTGCATGTATATTCTGCCTACAACGATGGGAATATGAAAGGAGAACGAACGAAAGCGTACGACAAAATGGTGGAAGGCAAGATTTGTTTGTTTGGAATCAAATCAAATCACTGTTTGAGATTAAGAAAATCTTTTCTTAATATTCGACTGCGGCTATAGATATAGATTTTCATTTTTATCTTTTATCCTTTTCTTTCTTTATATGTTTAAATGTCTATCTATATAAATACTACATGCATACATACATTCATACATACATACATACATACATACCTGCTTTCATACGTACCTACCCACTCACACACACACATATACATTACATAAATATATATGAATATGAATATGAATATAAAAATAGTATAGTATATATGAATATGAATATGAATATAATATAAATGTATAAATGTATATATATAAATATATATATATATATATATATATATATATATATATATATATATATATATATATGTATGTATGTTAATATATATATATATGCATCTATATTGCTTAAACAGATATAGATGTGTATACGTATATATATATATATATATATAATGTGTTAGTCGATATAAATATCTGCGTGTGTGTATATATATGTGTGTTTGTGTGTGTGTATATAGATAGATATAAATGGATATATATGTAAGTATACATGTGTGTAAATATATATATGTGTATATATATAAATATATACATATATATATATATATATATATATATATATATATATGTACATATTATGTGTGTGTATGTGCGTGCATTATGTATGCAATTGTATATATGCATGCATACATACTGATGCACACACTAACACACAGACACAGACACACACTAACACACACACACACACACACACATACATACACACACACACACACACACACACACACACACACACACACCACACACATATAGGTGTAAGTGACGTTTCATATTTCACAAATGTATTTATCAATCACTGACACACTGATATGTCTGTATTTTCTTGCAGACATATATTATCAATATATAAAGATATATTTCATTGAATTACATACATGTATGTATGTATGTATTTGTGTTTGTATATACTTGTATATATCCTAACATATACGAATGCCCTCTCTATCTTTCTCTCTTTCTTTATGTACGTATATATATATATATGTGTGTATATATATGTATATATATGTATATATATATATATATATATATATATATATATATATATATATATATATATATATATATATACACATATACATACTGTATATATATGTGTGTGTGAATATATAAATATTTATATATG
>NC_142937.1:59729093-59731593 GCF_046866305.1 Octopus bimaculoides | reverse complement strand
CTTTGCCAAAGAAGACCACTGTTAGTTTCGTCGGACTATGATTTTAGTTTCTCTATCCAGTTTCTATCGTGTTGTATATAACACTATAGCGCATTGGTTGTAAAGGCATATCCAAATGTCTAAAAGTACTAGAGTCGTTCATGAACGTCTAATGTTTAAAACATTTGTGTTTGCTTACGGGTTTATCATCCGAAGTCATCCGAAATGAATTTAATTGGTCTGCAAGCTTTCGAATTTTTCATAATGAGGGCATGTCCATTTTAATGTGTTTTGCTTATAAATTAATAAAACTCTTTTATGACTAGAGTATAATGTACGTTACGTTTTGTTTGATAAGTTCTCAGATAATGTGTTCATTTATTCTATATCCAAAGCGCATTTGAGGATCGATTTGTTGGTTATTACTAAGCATTGGCATTGCGTTTATTGAATTTACTGTGTTGAATTACTATATGTATATATATATATATATGAAATGTGCAACAAAACTGTCCGATGAACGGGAACGTGAAACTCAGATTAACAGCCTTTTGTTATATTTCTGCTGCTTTTAAATAAAGTATATATATATATATATATATATATATATATATATATATATATATATATATATATATATATATATATATATATATATATATATATATATATATATATATATATATCATAACGGCGCACGAGGCGCCTACTTGCTAGAAAGAGGAGTTAAGACCCTCATTTAAACCACCAATAGCATTGAGAAATTCAAACAGAAAATCAATAGTAGTTGGGTGAATGGGTTAAAGAATTTTTAACATACCAATGTACTTCAATGCTATATATTTTGGTATTTGGATACACTTGCATCATGATTTCTAGTTCTGGCGAAAAGCCTTACCTTCATCAGCAAGTTTCATCAATTCAAAAAATCTTTTCAGCTCGTCACGTTGAAGCCTGCCGGCGTTCTGAATTGTTTTGAGCCAAAATCAGAACAGCTTCAGTGTAAATATACTAACAAGGAGTAAATATTCAGAAGTTAATATTTATATAGATATTATTATTGTTATTATTATTTGCGGTAAACATAAATAGTTCATAATAACAACAACCATAATATAGGTGGTTGTAAGCATTAAATAGCATTAGATAGCTATAGAAATAAAAATTATATCAATCATAAGAGTACACAAGTCACCTACCTGCTAGAAAGAGGAATTAAAACCCTCATTTAAACCATAAATAACACTGAACAATTCAGAAAAAAGTCGACAGAAATTGAAAGAAGCCCGTCGTATATGTGTGTGTGTGTATGTGTGTGTGTGTTGTTTGTGTGTGATTGTCCCCTCACCATCGCTTCACAACCGATGCTGGTGTGTTTACGTCCCCGTAACTTAGCGGTTCGGCAAAAGGGTCCGATAGAATAAGTACTAGGCTTACAGAGAATAAGTCCTGGGGTCGATTTGTTCGACTAAAGGTGGTGCACCAGCATGGTTGCAGTCAAATGACTGAAACAAATAATTTCGTTGAAATTCTTATAATAATCTATAAAACTAAATTTGAAATAAAACATATTATCTTAATAGTAATTACAATCGTAGTGTACTTAGTTTTAATATAAATTGTCTATAAATAATATCTGGTAATATCTAGGTTTTGATTTTGTTTACAGAGCTTATATTGACTGTAGATTTACGCACAAATATTGATGACGCAACACTATCACATGGTAATTAACTAGCAGTTTTGATACCTCATATTTTTTTTTGTCTTCAGTATTTTTAACAAACGCTTGATGAATACAGTTCTATATTTGAGACATGAGAAATTATGTATTGGGTTGTCCGGAAAGTTCGTGCCGATTTTTAAAGGAAAGAAAAAGGTGGTCAATAAATACTTGCCATTACATTTTTAATCAACCAAATAGAAACCATTTTGTTGCACGATGCGTCTCCATCTTTCCTTTAACTTGAAAATACCCTCTTCCCAGAATTGAGGTGGTTTCATGGCAAATAAGTCGAAAGGTAAGCTACTGTAAATCGGCACGAACTTTCCGGACAACCTAATACATTATATTTTTTACAGTTGACGGATATTTGTCGTCTTCTTTCATTTCTATATAATACCACTTGCATATGTAAAGTTTATAACTTGATTTATCAAATGAAGTATAACATAATTTGGCTAGTCTTACAGATGATTTAATAACGATAATAATAATAATCCTTCCTACTAAAGGCACAAGGCCTAAAATTTGTGGGGAGGCAACAAGTCAATTACATTGATTCCAGTGTTTCATAGTACTTAATCTATCAACCCCGAATGGATGGAAGGCAAAGTTGACTTTGAAGGAATTTGAACTCAGAACATAAAGACGGACAAAATGTCACTAAGCATTTTGCCTGGCGCGGTAATGATTCTGCCAGTTTGCTGCCTTAATAATAACAACAATAATAATCCTTTCTACTATAGGCACAAGGCCTGAAATTTGGGGGAGGGGGTCTAGTTGATTTCATCGACACCA
>NC_142937.1:59711593-59724093 GCF_046866305.1 Octopus bimaculoides | reverse complement strand
ACGTTATTATGATATCTAAACCAATAAGATGGCGACATTCAGATATACCTAGAAAAACCGCTGGCAAGATTTTTAAGAAGTGACACACTATTGAATTGAAACACGGAAAGAAATATAGAAATATTTTTAAGAAGGGCTAGTTCGTTTATGTAAGAATCTATGTATGCATACATATGTATTCATACATACACATGCGTATGTGTGTATTTATGCATGTATATATATATATATATATATATATATATATATATACGTATATATGTGCATACATATATACACATATATACATAGATACATATTTACTACATGCATACATATATATACATACACACACATACACATACTCATACATATATGTATATTTATGGATGTGTATACATATGTATATGCACATATATATGTGTGTTATATGTGTATGTATATATATATATATATATATATATATATATATATATATATATATATATATATATATATATATATATAATATATTATATATAAACATTTACATGTATATATGTCTGTCTGTCTGTCTGTCTGTCTGTCTGTCTGTATCTCTCTCTCTCTCTCTATATATATATATATATACATACACACATATATATATATATAGATATATATATATACTGACAGAGAGAGAGAGCAAGAGAGAGAGAGAGAGACAGCATGGGGGAAGGAAGCTTAATATATTTGCTTAACGTACATTTGAGAATAAATCTAATATATTTATATATAATCGCATATACTTACACACACGTACACACACGCATATGGCCGCATATACATGCATATATACGCAGAGAGGCACACACAAGCACGGACACGCACAATACATACATGGTTATTGTTTTACTTGTGTCCTTTCCATATTTTGCATCTTGGCTTTTCAACAAAGAGATATCCTTAAGTTTGAACCATAACAAATGTGGGCAATAAGTTCGACTAAACTCTTGAAAGCTTGTTCTACAGCGTGACAACAGCCTAATGACAAAAATCAATAAATGAATGTACTTTGATCAAAATTGAGAAATTGAGAAATATCTTTTCTCATAATGGTTGTGAAATATTTTTTCTCATAATGGTTGTGAGAGATGTCAATTTTGAAAATGCTTAATTCAGAAGGAAAATGCTTAATTCAGAAAGAAAAAAAAAATCACAAATACATTTGTAAAAAAGAAAATAAGATCGGGTCTTGCCTTAACACGTGCTCTACATCAATGTTCGCCAAATTCCATTGAACGAACATATAGAGACATGTGGTCAGAAAATGTTTCTAATTTTTCCTTTCCACAAACTACATCACACAAGTGAGGTTGGAAGAGAGAGAAAAGAAAAAAAAGTTCATTAAAATGATCAGACCTGTTCTGAACGGAATTAACAGTAATAATATTATAAACAATTAATGTTGTGGATTAATGAATAGAAACAGCTAACAGATTATCGGTACGCCCGGCAAACTGATGTTTAAGAGCATGCAGATGGTCACAAAGGTATTCTAAAACTTCAGCTGTTTGGAGCGTTCTAAGAGGTACTAAGATTGTCAAGAAATCAACTGTAAGTTAAGCACGTTTGAAATTTGATGTGCACATTATGTATGGAAGCGCTAATTTTGTTAAAATACCATAATAAAAAACATGAAGACCAGACAGTGTCTTAACTTTATTCAACTGATATATATATATATATATATATATATATATATATACATTTACACTCACACACACACATATATATGCAAATATCTGCATGTATATGTATGTATATATATATATATATATATATATATATATATATATATATATATATATATATATATATATATATATATATATATATATATATATATATATATATATATATTCATATAAATAAGAATAAGATCGCTTTTTTAAATACCGATCATAACAAGTGACTAGCATGGCAATAAAGACCTCATAGGTAATAATTATTATCAAAATTATAATTAAGGGTATCTAAAAGATACCATCATGATAGAGATAGCGGTCAAAACTTGACTCTAAAACCACATCAAATATTCATACAGCACCAGGAGAGAAGACAAAGAGACAAAATAAACTAGCAAAAATTTATTGGATATTTCCAGGTCTCGGATTTATAGCTTTGCATAAGAAATGCTTTGCCTCATCAACGGTATATACAGAAGATAATACATAAATACAAATATATATATATATATACATATATATATATATATATATATATACATACATATACATAATACGAATACTTACATATACGCCTGCGTCCATATACATATGTGTGTTTGTGTGTGTGTGTGTGTGTGTGTGTGTGTGTGTGTGTGCGTGCGTGTGTGTGCGTGTGTGTGTGTGTGTTTGAATGTATTTAGACCCTGCAAATTACCTACTGACTACATTTTTATGCGCTTCACACTTTACTGAAATTTCCATAGTATGTACATAACAAAAATTAACATGAATATATTCTTTTATTCTTTTTCTTCTTTCAGTCATTTGATTGCGGCCAGACTGGAGCACCGCTTTTAGCCGAACAAATCGACGCCAGGACTTATTCTTTCTAAGCCTAGTGCTCTTCTCTCGTTCTCTTTTGCCGAACCACTAAGTTACGTGGACGTAAACACAACAACATCAGTTGTCAAGCGATGGTTGAATGACAGAGACGCACAATTACACACACGCACACACACACACACACACACGCACATATGTGAGCGTGTGTGTGTTTACTGTCTGCGTTTTCTATATGCTGCCTTTTTAGCGTTTCTTCTATTATTCAATTTCTTCATTTCGTTATGGTATGTGGCTTGCGCTTGATGAATATGATTTTTCTCAACATGTGAAACTATTAGTAGCGCTTTAATACATGTATTGTGACCGTTAAATAGATAATTTTTATATCTCACCAGATAGAGTGCTATTCTTGTTGAATTCTCTATCACAGTTCAGTGCATTATATACCTCCTAACGTTGGCTTTTCACTGCAAATCCATAACTGCCATATGATTGGCGTGATTGCTTTGTTAAATAAAGTAGCTCTAAAGATTCAAACAAGTTGCATACTATTATGGATTTACACCACATGGATTACTCTTCAAAAAATATACCTACACTACCAAATAAACTGTATCTCAGGATAGTACTTGAGAAAGTTGAAGATCTTCCGAAACGGATGAGATGGAAAGCTTTCTTTTTTTATTCCAAAGTATCTCCTACATATAGAGAACGTTATGATTTAAAGACAAGTAAATACCCTCCTATTATTAAGGATTTAGTCCCCTTTAAGTCTGACATCCTTAATTTAGTTATCAATATTAGATTTTGTAAATACCATGTCTTCTTTCAAACTAAAATGAAATCTGATATTAAAAACTTAAGGAGTTCTAAAAAAGAAGTTCGTATTTTCGCATAAGACTTTGAGGTTATTAATGATTTATACAATAAGTTGCTAAAAGACATGATTTCCTCTAAATATAAGAAAGCTAACGTAGAGAGGAACAATGATATCAATGATAAAACTAAATTCCTCGTTACACGTAGTAATACACTGGGCAACGAAAAGAAAATCTATTGTACAAATGGTGCTGTACTAAACTAAGTCGTGTACGCTGATTCCGAATCTGAACACAGAATTGCTGTAGCACGTCAGGATTTTGAGTCATGCGCATAATTATATATTAATATTATATTAGTATCAGGAATAGTTAAGTTCAAGGTAAATAATTATTATAATAGTATATTAGTAATGTATATAGCATATTTATGTTCAAGGCAAATAGTATTGTAATATAATAGTACATAATATATTTATGTTAAGAGAATACTCATTTCTTGTTAATATGCTCAGCTCAGAAATGTTTGAGACACTTGCTCTTGCGCTTATACGTCGTGCTGGTCTCCCGTTGTAGGAACGTAGCAGTAGTCACCGATCATGTGTGGACTTAATATGCCTTGATACCTCGTTTCCATCTCAGAAACGTCCTGGTGGAACCTCTCACCATATTCATCACTAACGGCACCAAGATTCGTTGGAAAAAATCGAGATGAGAATGCAAGAAGTGCAATTTAAGGGATATTCGGCATCCCATTCTTTCATACGCTGTTAACATGCTGTTTATTAAATCAGCACAGTTCTACGATTTCCAACAAAGTTTTGTACAACCAATACGAATGAATCCCATGCCGTGAGCTCACCTGGATTCAGTTTACCACAGCGATTTAGAAATTAGCAACTTTCTAAATGCTGCAAGATAATTTGTATACAAAGTTTAGTTGGAATTGCAGACATGTGATGGTAATGGTTCACTTATATCAAAGAGAAAGAAAAAACCTTTACAACGCTCAGACACTAAAAGGACACCGGAATTTATACATGTCGAAAACATCGCTGAAAACCCCCAGAAGATCAATGAGATCCATTACTAAAGAACCTCGAGTGTCAGAGTGGATTATCAGAAATGTGGTACATTTGATATAAGTCCTCTGTAATAAGGAAAGGCCAATTCGTGTCTGCAAAGACACAGGGAAAGCCATTCATCGGTTCAAAACGGTTACATAACAAAGTGAAAAGCCTTCCTGAACAAAGCAGGCTTTGGTTTTTCTCTGACGAAAAAGACTTTGACCAGGATCAAAAGTCTAACAGAAGAAATGACAGGTGGTTATGTGCAGATCCTTCTGAAGTATCCAGAGTGATGCGCACGAAATTCCAGCAACTGTGATGGTTTTAGGAGTGGTGAGTAGCAAAGGTTATGTGATGCCTTCCCAATGTTTTTCCACAGGGTCTTAGAATTAATGCTGCTGATTACATTGAAGTACTGGAAACTGTTACCAAGTCGTAGATTGATGAAGTATGCAATGGATGCCCATACGTGTTTCAACAAGACTCAGCACTTTCTCAAAAAGTCCTACTCACCCCAGAATGGTTGTAATCTTTACGAATATGTAACACCCAATATGTTGTCTCTAAACTCTCCAAATATTAACCCCGTGGACTACTACGTGTGGAGCACTGTTGGAAGGGAGACTAATTGTCATACTCATAATATAATAGCTTCACTGAAGGTGATGTCCGAAATGAATAAGGACCACATAGCGTCAGCATGACAGCGGTTTCGGTCCTGCATTGAATCAGTCATCGATACCAAAGGCGGTTTCATGGAATAATTTGCTTAAAAAACCATAATCAAGACTAATTGCACAAACATTTCTTCAAATACATATCTATTTATGCTGAAATACAGTTGTTTTATTATATACCAAAACTGTCCTCAAATACACCCTTCCTAGCCCGTACATATAAATACATCGATACATACTTATGCCTATATACATATATATATATATATATATATATATATATATATATATACATACATACATACACACACACAGACACAGACACATACACATATATATATATATGCATATAAATATATGCATATATATATATATATATATATATATATATATATATATATATACATACATAATCCTATATATACACATATATATTCATCTATATTCATATCTACATATATCTATGCCTGTATAAATCTAAATATCTATATCTGTATATATATATATATATATATATATATATATATATATATATATATATATATATATATATATATATATATATATATATATATATATATATATATATATATATATATATACATACATACATACATACATACATACATACATACACGTATATATTGAATTCCATTCCTTATTCCTCATATTCAATAGAAATGCAAGGAAAACGTAAATATATGGGTTTGCTTAATAGTCATACATCCATCCATACATACATATATATATATATATATATATATACACTTAGCTACATACACAGCATATACACGCAATACGCATTCATAATATATAACGGACACGAAAGGAAATTCCTGTTTTGCTTCCAGTTACATTTTTCTATGATTCTGTATGCATATTACAAATACTCTTTGTTCCTTTGTTGTGCACAATATATAATTAACCAGTCATAGATTATTAATTCTTTCCGAACCATATAGATCATATTTGCAGCTAGTTAAAAAGGGCGAATTGGTATATTTTCTATATCAATATTCGTTCTACATAAAAGTTGAGCTGTTCATGTGAGTGGTATAACAGCTTTCACCAGTATCAACGTTCTTTCCATGAAGCATATTATGTTTTCCTTCCCATGTACATTCCGTTTATCAAGTAACTCCATTCTATAGCGATACTAGTTTTGATCATAGAAATAATCATAATAAAAAAACCCGTAATATATACATTAATTTCGTGTGTTATACCGGACTTTCTTTTTATGTTTTATGCATAGGCGCCAGCATGGGTGTATGGTAAGAAGTCTGTTTCCCGACAACATCGTTCATGGTTCAGTTGCACTACTTGGCAACTTGGGCAAGTGCCTTTTACTATAACCTCAGACCGAGCAGAGCCTTGTGAGTGATATGGTAAACGGAAACTGAAAGAAAGCTCTTCGTATATATATATATATATATATATATATATATATATATACGAAGAGCTTTTTTTCAGTTTATATATATATATATATATATATATATATATATATATATATATATATATATACATATATAGGTGAGAAAATTGGTATGTGAAAGCACGTAGTTGGATGTATAAAAGATAAACAAGAGTGAAAAAACTACAGAAGGCTTGTGTTACATGGTTAAAGTATATATTTAAATTATGTCAGCAAAATGTTATATATATATATATATATATATATATATATATATATATATATATATATATATATATATATATTTAAAGAAAGAGAAATTACTAGTAACAGGTAATTTCTACACGCTAGCAAACAGTCAAAACGACCGAAAAAAAAAACACCGTTTTGACTGTCTCCTAGCGTGTATAAATTTCTCTTTGTTTAAATATACACTATTTTAAATTAAATAATATGTCATCTATTGACTTTTATGCATGCTGGGCCACTGGTACTGAAATTTTAAAAGTTTGCTACCCTATATATATATATATATATATATATATATATATATATATATATATATATATATATATATATATATATATATATATATATATATATATATATATATAATGGTCGCAGTCTAATGACAGAAAAAGATAAAATATGATGGGCCTACCATTGACTGCGTGATTAAGACGTACCTGGTTTCGGCTTCAGTCCCATTGTGTGGTACCTTGCCTTGTGAGTAGATTTGGTAGACGGGACCTGAAAGAAGCCCGTCGTATATATATATATATATATATATATATATATATATATATATATATATATATATGTGTGTGTGTGTGTGTGTGTGTGTGTGTGTGTGTGTATTTCTCTCTTTTTTACTATTAACACGAAAAAATAGATAAATAGTTGCCAGGGTAGCAAAATATCACACAAGTAAAAAGGCCGAAAGTCCTTGTTTTTAAAGGTAGAAACTCCGGGTTTACGTGAAATATTTTGTATGATATATATAAATGAATAAATAAATGGAGTTAAATGCAGGTGATATTCAAATTCTTTTACTTCCGACACATGTTTCGAAGATATCACTGGTATTATTCCAAAGGAATAAAACTCGTCAATACGACATTTTAACAGAATATGCTGTAAATATAATATCTAAAAAGTTGGCCTTCGTTACATCATCATGAAAGACGATGCTTAAACCCATTCTACGGTAAAGCTTAACTAATCTATTCTTAACTTTTTGTACTTTTTGGTCAGCAACATTTTGAAGGTAAAGTAAACACTCATCACTATATAGACCTCCATTTATGTCTGGGAACTGTTCTGCCATCTCGAAAAGTATATATGTACAGACTAAGAAGACTAATTTTATACAGTTATGTGTCATCAAGTAATATTTTAATTACTTGGACTAGGGAGATAACTCTTGAGTCGTTCCGATCTTATTTCAACTCCTTAGAGAAGCAAGGACATTTCTGAATTTGTAGATGTGATGAGATATCTCACTAAATCTGCATCCAGTCCTAAACTGGTAAACGTTGAATATCTATCTATCTATCTATCTATCTATCTATCTATCTATCTATCTATCTATATACATATATGTATGTATGTATAAATATACTGACAATAGAAGGGCAAAGAAAGCGATGGAGTGAAAAAAGAGCATAAGATTTTAATGCTAAACCCGGACTTCAAAAACCGACAAATGATTATACAATGTCGTGCAACCAATTTTTTATAACTTTTCTAACTTCCCGACCGCGGCGAATACATATACGAACGTTCGCGCGCGCACACACACACACACACACACACACACACACACACACACACACACACACACACACACACACACACACAGAAAACCACGCGAATACGTACATAAAGAAATATTTTATGGTTTTATCATCCGCTATATGATTTTAATAAAAATAGCGAAGAACAACAGTTTTTATGTTACAACATGTTTCATTATGTTGGTGAATATATTTGTTCTTAAAACATCCTATTAATTGGTCTGTCAGGAATAGGTTGTGATAAATAAGAGAAAAAAGATCTTCAGGCAAAGTTGACTTATCCGTTTTCGGATTCAATTAAACGTAAAACTGTGATAGATGGCATTATGAGTAAAACGAAACACAAGGAATATAAGTACACAAAATACTGGACACAAGAATGCGTGCTTCATTAAGTTTTGGTTGACACTGTTCATAAATGTAAGTTAGTCGAAACTTTAAGTGCTGGAAGTTCGCGGTCAAAGACCGACAGTTTTTCCACACATTTATTTAGCGGCAAATTGTCAGAAACGTTACAACGTAGGACCAAATAAATTCTGCAGTATAACAAACTGGCCTTACGTAGGTTACGACGAAAAGGGTTTCAGTTGATCCGATCAACGGAACAGCCTGCTTATGAAATTAACGTGCAATTGGCTGAGCCCGCCACAGACACGTGTGCCCTTAACGTAGTTTTCGAGGAGATTCAGCATGACACAAAATGGTTCAAGGCTGGTGGCCCTTTGAATTAGAGGTACAACCCAATTTGGACAGCTAAGTGGACTAGAACAAAGTGTAATAAAGTGTCCTGCCATGTGGTATCGAACTCACGATCTTATGATCGTGAGTCCGATACCCTAACCACCGAGCCACGTGCCTTCGCCTTCCACAGTAGCATTGCTCACGAACAGGTGGGGATGCCGTCCACTTCAGGCGTTGCGCTTACAGTGGTGACACTTTTGAGTCTGCAGCTTAAGTGCGTATAGGCTGTATTGCTGGGTGGGGACAAAATCAAGGACTATCCCGGGTGGCATACACACAACCTGCGCTATTGTCCTTTCAATATTTGCTTCCAGTATTTCCTCCCTGAGTTCAAATCCCGCCGCCTAGGTCAGCACTGCATTTCCTCCTTCCAGGGTCGATGATGCAAAATATATGTCCATAGTAGTGGATTGAGGGAATTGTTAGACTTCGTCTGACTGATATACGTTGCCGTATTTGCGCGGTCTCTTGGTGTTCAATGTTCTTGACGGGCAAACTTCACCACCCGCCTCGTTCTTGAGTGCGACTTGTGGGATTCACTTCGTTGTAAGCATTTGAACCAGGGCACCAGTTTGAAGATAACTTGCTTTCATCTTTTCTCATAAAACTCTGAAACTCTGCAAAAGAAGTGTCGTGGGCGCAGATGCTTCCTCTCTGACTAAACTGTGAAATAATAGACGTCATTTGTTAACATAGACAACCACCATATATCAATATCTCAGTCAAACTGATTAACTTTCTTTAGTTTTCTTTTTCTTTTTTTTCATCTATTTGGGTTTAAATCCTTATGTAACTCTAGAATAAGCATAGTAAACTAACTACAATGTATTAGCTTTTCACGATCTCGAAGAGTTTATGTTATGTAAAAAAGAAAGGTGGAGAATGAGTAAAATGTGAAATCCGCCCTTGATTACATAGAATCTGTGTATACATGTATTTGTTTTAACCCAAGTTTCAAATTTATACCAGCATCTTATAAATCAAAACAAACATTTGACATTCATGTCTTTCTAAAGAGAAGGAAAAATTTAAATGAACATCGAATAACACACAGCCAGCTCATTGACTGGACAAGTGCAAAGATTGGTCTTGCTACATCAATGTTAGCTGGCGTATGTACATTACTTTTCTGCACTGGATGTTTGTTTTTATGTACATTTAAAGAGCGATTCGCTTTTGTATTAAAAATAATTAGCCTGAATGAATATTTCTTAACAATAAATATGTAGTTAAAACATTCTTCAATAATTCCAGAATAAAAATGAATGACCAAATAATGAACTCCGACAACATTAGGGAACTAGAAAAGCACTCGGAGAGCGCAGAGCTGCTTGGCGGAGCTCTGCGCTCATTTCCACCCATATACACGCATGCTAAAAATCGCCCAATTTCCCAAACAAGCGCCGGCAAAAACATAACCTCCTTGGCGGGGTTAAAAAAAATAACACAATCATATGATTAAAAAAAACTTTAAAGCAGGAATTATCTGAAGCAGTTATAATACATCAATGATAACAGCAAGCTAGTTTCACCATACAACTAAAAAGAAACAATTACCTAACACTTGAGTGATACACACACACAACATCATGGTCAGAAAAG
Source organism: Octopus bimaculoides (assembly GCF_046866305.1). Classification (NCBI taxonomy): domain Eukaryota; kingdom Metazoa; phylum Mollusca; class Cephalopoda; order Octopoda; family Octopodidae; genus Octopus; species Octopus bimaculoides. The sequence goes on along the minus strand of NC_142937.1, from coordinate 59,713,465 downwards.
TAACAGTCGGTTACGGTGACTTGTTGACACCGATCCTGGTTCACATAAACATGATCTAGCAGGCATCCATAGTCGGTGGTGGGTTTTGGGACTAGTTGGTCGAACCCAAACTGGTTCATAGTTGTCAAGATCTCATGGTTAGAGGAATCAAGATCCACATTGAAATCACCAAGGACGATGGTCAGATGATTCCTTGGCAAAGAGAAAAGAGGTATCCGTCTTCTTACGAAACTAAACCTATCTACTTTACATCCCTCTGTGGTCTGTATAGTATGAATCATCCATCAAGAGTCCATAGATACGCGAGTAAAATTACTAACAGAGAAATGAAAATAAAACTTTGTAAACAGCAACGCCACTAGAAACGCCACTATAGGTTACGTGGAAACGATGAACGTGTTTTCAATGGAGATAATCAAAGAACGTAACATGGCAATACTTAATGCAAAGTAAATATAACAAATGAAAAATCCTTCAAGAATCCATAAAAATTCCCGGATTCACTACCAAAATTTCATCATTTGTTCCTTGTGTCATTACCAACTTTTCCTGCAAGTTTCATCAAATACCGTTCACAACTTTTTGAGTTATTTTGCACTCAGACGGACAGACAGACAAACCAACACCAATGAAAACATAACCTCCTTCCTTGGCCGAGGTAATTACGTTTTGTGCCGTCAGATTCAAGCTCAAATCTTTTCTACTGACGCTATAACACCAGCAATAATTAAACAGGTCAGAAAGAGCTTTACAAATATGGAGAAAAATATGGTTGTTATGAGAAATGAACTCCCAGAAATAACAGTTTGCTTGAAGGAATATAATGGTATTTCACACATGCTGCTCTTCAAGAAAAGTAAATCTAGAATGCCCGGTTCAAATAAATCGGCGTTACCACAATTCTGCATCAATTATCACGTCTGACTATATATATATATATATATTCGTGGCACTCCGTTGGTTAAGAATACGAAAGGGTTCCAGTTGATCCGATCAACAGAACAGCCTGCTCGTGAAATCAACGTGCAAGTGGCTGAGTACTCCACAGACACACATACCCTTAACGTAGTTCTGGAGGAGAGTCAGCGTGACAACAGAGTGTTACAAGGCTGGCCCTATGAAATACAGGTACAAAAGAAACAGGAAGAAAGAGTGAGAGAAAGCTGTGGTGTAAGAGTACAGCAGGGTTCGCCACCACCCTACTGCCGGAGCCTCGTGGAGCTTTAGGTGTTTTCGCTCAATAAACACTCACAACGCCCGGTCTGGGAATCGAAACCGCGATCCTACGTCAGCGAGTCCGCTGCTCTAACCACTGGGCCATTGAGCCTACTCACACACAAACAAACACACACATACACACAAACAAACAAACACACACACACATGTATTGTGTGTGTGTGTGTGTGTGTGCGTGCGTGTGCGTGCGTGCATGTGTGTTTATGCGTTTCTATTTGTGTTAGACTCCTTACTCTTAGACAACCGATATTGGTTTGTTTACGTCACCACAAATTAGTAGTTCGGCGAAAAGTAATAAACAAGGATAGATGTAATAAATGGCGTCTTTATCACAATTGTTTACCAAGACATCATTTTTTTCCTACTTCTTATCATCCATCTATTGAACGAACACTTAGAATCTCCTCCGGTTGCACGGCATTTTTTAGCATCGTTGTGAAGCTCCGGATAATCCTTTTCAAGCGAATGACTCAAACATTTTCAGTCTTGATGACTTCACTTTTAACAGGTGAAAGTAAAGTTACCTCCTCGAGTCATGCCGGCTCCTAAGGGCCGGTTTCCCGGTTTCTATGGTGTATAAATTCCCCCCCTGGACGGGACGCTGGTCCGTCGCAGCATCACTCATTTTTGCCAGCT
>NC_142937.1:59689093-59706593 GCF_046866305.1 Octopus bimaculoides | reverse complement strand
TATGTACACTCTCCATACAAATCTAGGAGTACGTACATATGTATGTATGTATGTATATACATATATATATGTATATATGCATACACACATATATATACATATACACCTATGTATGTGTATATATATATATATATATACATATATATATGTGTATATATAATTCCTGTATACTGATGTTTCTATACATGTATACATATTTATGTACATACACATATATATATATATATACATATACATATATATATACATATACACACAACACACATATATATATACATACATATATATATATATATGTGTGTGTGTGTGTGTGTGTGTGTGTATGTGTGTGTATGTGTGCGTGTGTGTGTGTGCGTGCCTATGTGTATGAGATTTGTGTGTTTTGATGTTTTCAATATTTTCTTTATTGGTTTGCTTCTGTTTATTTTTTTTAGTCTTGATTATCATATACAAATTCTATCATTAAATACTTGTATTTCTATTGATTTATAATTTGACCACAAAACAAGTGAGACAGTCATAAACATATATTAGTCCTATTTTATTCATTTTTTAGTGACGGGGCATAAAACAGAGCTCTAAAACACGAAACGAAATATTTACTGCATTCAAATGAAAACATTTCTGTTTTACTTTGAAGTTGAAAAATATTGGAATTTATATACTTCTGTACTTAGCAGGCGTCATTCGATTATCATTGACTTCGATGGGCTTATAAAATAATCTGTAATAGATAAAGTATTCAAATAAATTGAAAATAACATTAAAAAGATGGATAATTTTTCTGTCGAATTCTGTTTTAAGTAGCCGGCGTTTTGAAACTACTGGCGTTCTGATACTTTTGGAAGTCTACAATCAAATGTTATTGCTTTTTATAATTCAGTCCGAGAAGTAAAAATGGTGTTAAACCTTGCATGCGTCTTTTCACACTGTTACCATCAATACTGTTGATATTTAGCAGAAAACGTCTGTCAATATTTTGGAGAAAATTACGAACCAAGAGATATTTCCAGTGAGCAGCAACCAACAGCTCTGAGATTGATGAGTGTCCATTTTCATGCATTTATCTATGTGGGTTAGTGTCGTCAACTTTTTTGTTACAGTCGCAAATTTCGGCTGTTCTACTTTCTATCCTTTGTGGGTATCTGCTGCATTCGGGAAAATTCTTAGAATCTCAGATCAATCACTTCCTTGTATCATCGCACATTCGAAGGAATGTTAAAAAGTTCCTGACTTCGAATAAAAGAAAATACAGGAGGATCTGTTAATTATAATCTTATTCAACATATTCCCCTCTGAGATTTACACACTTATTGCAGCAGTCCTTCAGTTTTTCTAAGACCCGTAAAAGAACTCAGAAGGCTGGTCTTCAAACCAGGCCTTTCGCGATACCTTTAGAGTCAGGAACTTTTCAGCATCTCCTCGTTGATTGTTCTCATTTCATGTCCAATTAGGAATATTCTCCTATTGAGTTATTCTACTTTTTATATCATTTTCTCAGCCCGTTTGAATTAGGGTAAATATTTTGCTTGACTGAGCCAGAAATTGAACACACTCTAATAGCTTTGTACGATAAATAGCACTTGATCAACGCTTATAGTCATTATATAAATCAAGTATGCCAGTTATATAATGGACCTTAAAATCTTTAACAGGAAAAGTTGAAATGATTAGCGGCCTGTACAACTCTGGACAGTATTCAAACACCTGTCTATCTGTCGAGGACATCTCTCCCGAACAACGTTCCCATCTGAAGAGATCATGTCTTAATATCTGAGTGATTTACAACTCCGAAATAAATGTAATAGTAAATATAATGTCAAGATCATCTGTCCCTTAAAAGAAAGGCTAAAAAAATATGGAAAGAACGAAATTTTGGAGGAAACTGAAAACAAAATTAAGCATAGTTGAATACCTGGGAACGGCAAAGCGAAACCCTTAACCCTCGTAGAAGAAATTTGTGTTAGATAACGCGAGAACATAACTGAAAGAATTAAGACTTATATTGGGCTTTGATAGCTCCACCAGCAGGCTTGTTATAGAGATAATATTTAACTACGAAATGAAAAACATTAAACTTATGACCATAAAAAATTTAGGTTGAAGCAAATGTTCAGTGATGTACTTAGTAGAAGCCTTTAGTGTTAATTGAAGTAATTTGGTTAGTAAGTGTGGGTTTAGTCCCTGGGATAGTCACAACAATATACTGGAGTTAAAGCAAGCAAACGCCATCTCAAGTAGGGAAATAATTAATTGGCTTCAACATTTGGCACAATGCCAGCAATTTTGTGTGAGAGGTAAGTCAATTACATTGACTTCAGTGCTCAACTGATATTTAGTTTATTGTCTCCGAAATGATGAAATGCAAAGTCAAGCACGGCGGTATTTAAACTCAGAACGTGAAGATGGACGAAATGCTGCAAAGTATATTCCGCCGCCTTAGGGGGATAACTAAGAAGATATACCTGCTGTGGAGAAAAACTGAATGAGAACCATCAACACTCGTGAATTTCAAAGGTTTGGTCGGAAATTATGAAGATGTTACCGAATGCAAGTCTTCTGAAGGCCAAAATGATGTATCTATAGCTAGTGAAACTATATATACTGAAACAATCTGTCTATAACAGCAAAAATGTCTATAATTAGTCCGAAGAATGATATATAGGTGTTATGCATAAGTTATATGTTATATGCATGTTATTTATATCTATATTAAATACATTTATATCATATGTACATTATCTTTGTGTTTGTGTGTATTTGTACGAGTGAGTGTGTGTATGTGTGCGTGTGTGTGCGTGTGCATCTGCTGTTGAATTAAATTTTTCTGTAGTCTATTTGCAATACAAAAACATTCTTCTATATCGTATCATGATATATTTGCCGTATAGACTATTTGTTATGTAACGTATTTGTTATATTCAGCCGGTATTGATGACAGATAAGCTGTGAATGAATTCTGATTACGTATTTGCTTAGACACTTGGATTATCATCGAAATTTAAGAATGAGACGGATTGCACAATAACAAGAAAGTTGCTTTGATTTTGATTTGAAATGACTTATCGCTCATCTTAGCTGAATTTAGTATAAGATAGATGACATTCTGTTATCTTTCAGCAACGCCATTCCGGAAAGCACAATGGTTTGACATATATCCCGTGAAGGTCATGCAACGTCGCTATCGCCTTTGTCATCTCTATATTATAATAGTAATAATATTTTATAACTTTAACACAAGGACACATTATTGTAGGAGGAAGGTCGATCATATCAACCATTGTGCTTTACTGGTACTCTATTTTACCAACTGTGACCTAAAATATAACTGGTAAAATTTTTTATCTACAGCGACACTAGTACTGCTTTTTATTGACGCTGAGAAGAGGAAAGGCCAAATTAATTCAGGCGTGATTTGTACGCAGAACATAACGGCAAGTAACTCAATATCATACGGTATTTTCTCCAACAACCGGCCCAAAATATTGATGACTGTGAGGTACTATACAAGTACATTAATTTATCGAAGCAGAAAAGAAGGCCAAATTAATTCAAGCGAGATAAATCCTATGAGGTATTTTGCCCAACAAGCAATCCAAAACACCGATGACAACGAATCTGCTGACATTACTGGAGCGATCGTGTTGCTTACAATCATCATCTAAAGGGAAACGTTGATTTAAGCCGAAGTTTAACAGCGAAAAGCAATGCTCGCTTGAGCATGTTAAGAATGTAAAAACATATTTGTTTGATTCTCACTTTTTATGTGATCATAATAATTTAATAATAATAATTGGCTTTTATTTAGATACAAGGCCAACAGTTTTGAGGTTGGGAAGCTAGTCAATTCCATAGGACATAGTCCTTCAGAAGTACTTTACTTTTATGGACCATGAGAAGATGAAAGGCAAAGTTCCACTCGGTGAGATTTCAACTTAGAATATAAGGATTTGTTACTAAATACCGTAATGCAGTTTATATAACTTTCTAACGATCCTACCAACTTACCGTTGATAATATTAATAGTATTAATAATAATAATAATAATAATAATAATAATAATAATAATAATCATCATAATAATAATAATAATAATAACAATAAGAGAGAACACCGGGGATGTTTAACATGTGAGAACGATAAATCACTGCTTCGAAACTTATCCAAAAACATCGGAAATAAAGACATCGCATGGAGCCAAAAATAGCTGACAAAGGGTTGGACTATATCCGAGTAAGTAATACTCATTGAAATTTATTTCTATTTTGCCAAATATAATGATGTATTTTAACTTGATACCTCCACTACCCGCACAGCGATCGTAAACACACGTGTTACATCAAAATCAGACCATCTTCGAACCCCAAAACACCATGTACAAAAAAGTTACAAACAGATTAAATAACACCGGTATTATTCCACCCAAGAATAACAACCGAGAAGTGCGTACTGTAAGCTTGTTACGAAAAAAGTACGAAGATCTGAACGTGCAAAACAATCTGACAACAGAAATGAACGGACCGGTACCCTACGAAAACGATGACCGTCAAAATAAAGGGCCGGACGTTGTTCCTCATGTCCCGCAAACAAAACCAAAACGGCATAAATGGACACGTGAGGAATACATTTCGATCCTACACGCCTATTTCACACCAGTGCTCTACCCAAAAAACGAAAACGCAACAACACATACATATAAAATATGGAAGAAAAATAATGTAAATATAGACCTCGACAAAACAATGAACCCTAACAAACTAGCTAACAAAAGAAGATATATTCTAAAAGCAAAAAAAATATCAGAAATAGAAATAGAACAATTGAAAGGAAAAATACACCAGGAAAATCTAGATAGTAGTCTCACAGCAATGCCAAATAATAATATAAACACTGAGACAGCAAAACACGAGGACAAACGTAACATTTCCGGCAAAAACGAAGTAACCAAAAAACAACAAACCCAGACCGTAGAGATGTATAATAGTGTACAAAAAGCACCAATCCAGAACACCACAGACAAACATATGAATGAAAAGGAAGGCAAAACAAATCTAAAGCATGGGAATAACGAAGGGAAACCTAATAATTACGATACTATGAAAATGAGAATAACCAAAGAACTGAAAACCACAGATCTTAGAATGGACCACAGATTATATCTCCCAAAAATCAAAATAGACAATAAAACAACATCAATAATAAATAGCATAAACCTGGCCGTCACGGAACTAACAACCACAGAAACAACAGGCAATATCACTGGGCTAAATGACATAATATATGCGGCAGCCACTGCAGCCACAAAAGAAGCAGGATACTCACTCAAACCCATCCGAACAGGAGTTCTACCATCCAAACAGACCTTGTGGATAAATAACATCCAGAACAAAATTAAAAAGAAGAGAAAAGATTTATCGATTCTCAACGAAATTAGTAAACAATCAACACAACTAAGTAACAAGAAGAAAACAAAAATACTGTACAAATACAGCATTACAGAAAAAGACTTACCTGAGGCAAAGGAAAAACTAAAGCAAGACATCCTTGCCAAAGCACAAAGGATCTGCCGGTATGAGAAACGCCAACGTTTCTTTGAACAAAACAAACAGTTCAAATCCAACCCCAAAAAACTCTACCAAGAACTGGGTAAAAATAAAATAGACATTACTGCAGCACCAACAGCAGAAGAACTGGAAAAATTCTGGAAACAAATATGGTCGGTGAAGCAACAACCCCAGAAAAGGACCATTAAAACAACGAAATTAGCACCTGAGCAACTCTGGGCCCCTATAACAACTGAAGAGGTCACCCAGACACTGCAAACACTAAGCAACTGGAAGGCACCTGGACACGACAAGATCCCCAATTTCTGGTTAAGACACCTGCCAGAAGTACATAAAAAGCTGGCAGAAAACTTTAACAACATACTAGCAGAGCCGAGACAATGCCTGAATGGCTCACGAAAGGGAAAACCATCTTAATCCCCAAATCCACGGAAACGGAGAAACCACAAAACTATAGACCTATAACATGTCTCCCTACGATCTACAAAGCCTTTACTGCAATAATATCGCAGAGATTAAGTAAGCACCTGGAAAATAACAACCTGTTTCCAGAAGAGCAGAAGGGATGCTGCAAGGGCTCATACGGCTGTAAAGATCAATTATTGATCAATAAAGCCATAACTGAAGACAGCCGCAGAAAGAAGAAAGGCCTCAGTATGGCCTGGGTGGACTACCAAAAGGCTTTCGACAGTGTTCCCTACACGTGGATTCTGGAAACACTAGCCATAAACAAGGTGGCACCAATTATTATAAAATACATAAGGCACTCAATGAACAAATGGCAGACAGTGCTACAGCTCCAAACAAAAGAGGGACTTGTGAAAACGAAAGCCATCCTCATTAGAAGAGGAATATTCCAGGGAGACACGCTCTCTCCACTCCTGTTCTGCCTGGCACTCACACCTTTAACTGAATTGCTAAATAGAACTGGATGCGGTTACGAATGCTACGGAAAAACAGTCAGACACCTTCTATATATGGATGACCTAAAATTATATGCTAAAAACGACAGAGAGCTAGAAACATTACTACAGACAGTAAACGGCTTTACCAAGGAAATAGATATGAAATTCGGATTAGAAAAATGTGCCAAAGCAACCCTGAAAAGAGGAAAATTAGTTAAAAGTAGCAATATAACACTAGATAAAGCCAATGAAATAAGAGAACTAGACGAAAGCCAACCATACAAGTATTTAGGAGTCAATGAACTAGATAGGATACAACATACACAAATGAAAGAAAAAATAAAGAAACAGTACTATAGACGAGTTAGATCAATACTAAAAACAAAGCTCAATGCTAAAAACAAGATAATGGGTATCAACACTTTAGCTGTCCCAGTTATAAGCTACAGCTACAACATCCTTAACTGGACACTAAACGAACTATCTAAAATAGACAGGAAAACAAGAAAAATAATGACAGGATGCACCACCCAAAATCTGACATAGAAAGGCTATATATACAACGCACAGAAGGTGGCAGGGGTCTTATACAGCTAGAAAACTATTATAAAATAACCACCATAGGACTGCAAAAATACCTACTCCAGAAGCAAGGAAAACTAATACAAATAGCCACAAAACACGAGCAAAACAAAAAAACTGTTTTCAGTATTTAAGGAAGCTGACAAATACAAACAAGAAATCAATCTACTTAACAAATACGAAGAAGAAGAAGAAGAAGAAGAAGAAGAAGAAGAAGAAGAAGAAGAAGAAGAAGAAGAAGAAGAAGAAGAAGAAGAAGAAGAAGAAGAAGAAGAAAAAGAAGAAGTAGAAGAAGAAGAAGAAGAAGAAGAAGAAGAAGAAGAAGAAGAAGAAGAAGAAGAAGAAGAAGAAACAACAAAAGCTATAAAACAAATGAAATCCAAACTAAAACTAGAACAGCAACGGACCTTGATAAAACGATGGCAAGAAAAGCCCCTACATGGTAAATACTGGGCTAAACTAAATGCAAAAGAATTAGACAGAGAAATATCCCAGCAATGGTTGAGAAGCTCAGGACTCAAAGCAGAGACTGAAGGATTTTTAATTGCTGCACAAGACCAAAGTCTCCCCACCAGAAATTACCAAAAACACATAATGAAAAGGAACATAACAAGTAACTGTAGACTATGTGGAGATGGACAAGAAACAATAAATCATATTATCTCTGGCTGCCCAGTCCTGGCTAAGAAGGAATATATTCACAGACACGACAGAGCTGGGACCTATATACACTGGAAGCTATGCCAACACTATGGAATAACAACAGAAAAAAGATGGTATAAACACACGTCAGAAAAGGTCACAGAAAACGAGAAAGCAACCATACTCTGGGATATGCCAATACACACAGATAGAGAAATTAAGGCAAATAGACCAGATATAGTTGTCAAAGATCATGAAGAAAAAAAATGTTTTCTAATTGATGTATCAATACCAGCAGATGACAACGTTTCTCTAAAAGAAATGGAAAAACTTTCAAAATACAAAAACCTGGAAATAGAGATAACTCGAATGTGGAATCTAAAAACAGAAACAATTCCTATCATAGTAGGTGCCTTAGGTATAATAAAAAAATATTCAGACAAATACATAACAAAAACACCAGGACTTACAAATATATATAACATACAGAAAATTGCACTACTGGGTACTGCACACATTCTACGCAAAACAATTTCAATACAGTAAACATAAGAGCACCACAGCAAACCACAGCAAACCACAGCACATACCCAAGGCGCACAGAGCTGCGCTCGGTAGTGAAGTGAAAGCACGTTATAAAAATAAAACTACTGAACAATAATAATAATGATTATGATGACGATGATAATAATAATGATGATGATCCTTTTTACTAAAAGCACAAGGCGTGAAATTTTGGGTCGGAGGCTATGATTTTATTCAACATATTCCCCTTTCAGATCCATTCACATATTGCAGTGTTTTTTCAGTTTTTCTAAGCCCTGTAAAAGAACTCGAAAGGTTGGGCAGGTTGGGCCTCCAACCAGGCCTTTGGCAATATCCTTAAAGCCAGGAAGTTTTCAACATCCCTTGGTATATATATATTTGTATACATACGCACAAATATATTCATACACAAAAACATTTTTTTTAGAAATAAATGCTTAATACAATAAAACAAGCAATAATGAAAGAAAGACCTACTCAAAGGAAACCAAGCATGAAAAATTGCTTGTGAATTTAGGACCCTCCACAGTCCTGTTCGCTTCAACAGTTTACACATTATGTGCGAATGCAACCGAGTGCACCAATAGGCAATTTTATTCTTTTCAATATTTGGTGTGGAAATACACTAATATTGCAGGATAATCTTTATAATCTTTATCTTACAGTTTATTAATACTGTATCTTTCTTAAGTTGTTTATATTCCGAACCTGACATTATTTCTTTTTATAGTCATTATAAGATCTTCAGGAAGTCTGTGACACTAAAGTCGTGTAATTTTGACTATGAACTGCTTATTTACTTTTAAATGAACGGTGAATCTTACTTCATCTTTGTTCTTTTCTCTTCATTTTTTTAATCATTTTCCTAAGGAGAGGTTTTGTTCTTATTCAGAAGAAGTTGCACCTCCTATTTGTTTTCGTAGCTTGATGTTGAGCCGTCTTTTTCTTGAGAATTTTTTTCTTTTTCCTTGCATATTTCCACAGACCCTTTGTAAATTTCCATCTATAATTATTATTCTTTCTCGACTCCGGAATTTGATTCAGGCGAGAATTGAACTCAGAATGCAAATGGCCGGAACATGTTATTGTGTGCGACGCTAAAAGCCTAAATCTTGACATTTAGGAGTCGGGTTTAGCCGAATATATCAAACTCACTATTTCAATGGTACGTTATGGTATTGGCGGTAGAAAAATGAAAGGTAAATCTTTGGAATAAAGATTTGTATGCAGAACATAGAGATCCGTAACAAATACTGCACTCTAGCTATAGAACTAATCTATAGACGTACGTCAGTCCAATAATAATAATAATAATAATAATAATAATAATAATAATAATAATAATAATAATAATAATAATAATAATAATAATAATAATAATAATAATAACAACAACAACAACAAAAATAAGAATCCTTTCTACTATAGGTACAAGGCCTGAAATTTTGGTGGAGGGGAATCATCAATTATATCGACTCCAGTGTTTCACTGGTACTTAATTTATCGACCCCACCAAGGATGAAAGGCAAAGTCGACCTCGGCGGAATTTCAACTCAGAACGTAGTGACAGGTGAAATACCGCTAAGCATTTCGTCCGGCATGCTAACGATTCGGCCACCTCACCGCCTTAGTAGTAGTAGTAGTAGTAGTAGTAGTAGTAGTAGTAGTAGTAGTAGTAGTAGTAGTAGTAGTAATAACAATGATGATGATGATGAGGATAGTGTTGGTGTTGGCAGGGGTGGTGTAAAATCATATTATTAATAACAACAATAATAATAATAGTTTCTAACATTGAGAAATAAAATGGTTTGGGGGAGATGTTTCATAAGTCCACCATAGTTTTGAACTGATAATTTAAGTATATTATGCGCTTAAATAAACTATAATCAAACATACAACGTAATATATATTCGTATAGATATATGTACATCTTGTAGCATTTTGCGAGTGTATTCGTAGTTGTTTATTATATCACTTCATGTTGGCTCTGATTTAGTACAATGAGTGAGTGTCACTCTTATATAACGTATACCTTTCTTTCATTTCATTATTCTCCATGGTTAGTTATGAACAATAACACTCTTAAATGCATTAGTACGTCATGAACTTTTCAGTTTGAATAGGGATGTTTCAGTCGTGTCACCTGTATATATAATTATAATTAAGGGCATAGTAAAAATCTAGCCTATATGCTGGAAAGAGACGTTTAATCATCCAACCACTTTAAATCATCACAAAGTTATACACGTGCTGAAATCGAGAGAGTAAGCTAACGGAAATTCATAAAAATATAGTTAGCTGTATTGGGATGATTTAAAGTGGTTGGACGATTTAGCGTCTCTTTCCAGCATAGAGGCTAGATTTTTTTTCTATGCCCTTAATTATAATTATATATATAAATTTCACCTTAATACGTCTATTTAAATATATTAGCTACTGATAAAATTTTTGAAGATTTTATCTTTATTATTATTATTATTATTAGTATATGTATATATATATATATATATATATATATATATATATATATATATATATATATATATATATTTAATCAAAAGATTAAATGTGGTACTTAAAATGTTTGAGGCACCAGAATTTGGTAGGGTAAAAACCAAAAACAAAATCAAGAGATTTGGTGAATAAAATTTGAAGGAAAGCAATAAAAATGCATTAGGTTATAGCAGTACGTACGTTTCGTACAAAGTTCATTTATTTATGTAGTGTGAACACCACATAAGATGTGCAATGAAAATGTACTTCTCAGCTGCATAATGGAAGTTCATTTCAGAAAGTCAATTTGTAGATGTGCGCAAATACAAGAGTAGGAGATGAAGAAAATACCATCTTGACTGGGCTGTTAATCAACACATCTGTATACACTCAGGTTTTACGTGTGAGTATAAATGATTGTGTGTAGGTTCATTTGTGTTTTTGCTACAACGGGTTTTTTCTCCTGAAAAGCCCACAAATATAGTAATATAATGCAAAAACGATACACAAGCGTAAATGCTATGATATACACAAATATAAGCAAATGCGTTTTAAAGAAACAAATACATATAAACGTATTTGCTTGTCTATATACACACATCCATGTATAGACAGAAATACATACACATAAACTGGTGAGTTCGAATAAAGAAGTAACCCTGTATGTATGTACCTCTGTTTATGTTACATTTAACTCTTCTCTGGAAAACGGACAGATAAAAATACGGATTTTCATATACAGTACCATCATCGCTGGTAAATACTCTACCATACATAAACGTATAAATATATCTTTACGCAGGCAGATACACAAATACGTGCTTTCACACATAAAAGTATACATATATACGATATGTTGTTTGAATAAGTGAGTTCGTGTATGCGTTCGTATGTGAGTTTTATGTCACCTAAACATACATACACGCATACGAACACACACACTCACACATACGTAAACACTCACACACACACACATACACACACACACACGCACGCACGCAAACACACAGAGACATACATGTTTTCTCCTAGGCAACGTCCATTTTCAACCGGAAGGACATAGATTTGTTACTGACAGCTTGCAAACGTCACTGATCAGGGATCATGCCAACACTTATTTTACGTTTCTGACTACAATTTACACACACCACACATGGTGTTTTCATTACATCTCTCTATCAATAAACGCATCAGGAAATGCCTCAAGTTATTGGGCATTTAAAAAGTTTAAGAAATCAATTAATTTTTACAGGCTGAACATAAAATGATCAGAACGAACAAAATCAAAGGAAAACCAATTTCGAAATTTTACTCTCCTTTCGTACCGATCTTGATAAAATACACGAGAGAAAAAAATGCCTCGTTGACTGGTATAGTTGTCATCTTTACTCAAATACAATATTGATATATTGATATATATATATATATATATATATATATATATATATATATATATATATATATATATATATATATATATATATATATATATATTGGTATTTGTTCACGTTTACAGAGAATGGAGTGTGAAACGTTAATGCCTTTCTCCAAAATAATAGCGACATCATTAAACAGGATCTGTCTTAACTTTACAGTATATATCACAAAATGTTGATTGTTTATATAGTTACTGGTCTTCAGCTATGGTTGATCTTAATCGAGTATGAATTATCAAAGGTATGCCAGCGATAGATATCTTTTATTTTTCAGGCATGGTGATTCTCAAACTACGTAATCTACTGTATCTTTAGGTGGCAGGTTGTGAATTTAAGGAGATATGGTAATTATTTCTAGCATCGTGAGTTAAAAAGTAGATTCCCTACTTGCAGCTAAGAACTTGCTGAATTCATGGACCGGAATTCTTCAAGGTATGCTGTTGTAAACTTACAGTTTCCTATTCGTCTCTTCATATCGAGTGTATAGAATACCTAAATGGAAATGTAGTGAATTAAAAAAAAGAGGGATAAAGACCCCTTCGGTCATGAAGGGCCATGGGATAACACTTATAAAGTTCTCCCTCGAGGAACAAGTCAGGGCAAGGTTGTTTATGGAAGACCAGCAGTTACCTATGCCTAACCGCCTTCCCTTTTCGAGCCACCAATGTTATCCAAGAGAAGGGCAAAGGCCGATACAGCTCGGCATCAGTGATGTCACAACTCATTTCTACAGCTGAGTGAATTGAAGCAACGTGAAATAAAGTTTCTTGCTTAAGAACACAGCCCGAACCGGGATTCGAACTCACTACCTTATGATTGTGAGCCCCACACTGTAACCACTGAGACCTGCGCCTTCTAATGTGGATTATTGGATAATTTAACTATTTGAATCCCCTTAACCATTTTACTGCTGAAAGATATATCCACTTAAAATTTCATTTACCCTTTACGGCTAGAAGGAGTTTTGAATACCAATCTATCTTTTGTTGAAGAATGCCGTGTTTAAAAGTATTTTCTGTTGGGATACGCGAAATTTATTGTAGCAACGTGACTTCCAGAAAACACTAATTCTATTCTTTGGTGGATATTTAACATCGTTACTGGAATAATCATGACAATTAATTTCTTAGTGAAAGGGTTAACAAAATTTTTCAGTGAGATGAACTTTCGGTTAGTAGGAGTTTAATTATAGGGTATAGAGAATTTAACGAAAAAATGGAATAGATGTTGACGTTCAATAAATCTAGACATTTGCTTCTCACTGAGGATATATTTTTCCATGAAGACTGACGACGCAGACACTTCTTATACATCTTATGCAGAATCGGTGTACTGAAAGTTCCTAGTTGTCTCGTTTCCTCAGCAGAAAATAGAATTAGTGAAGGAGTTACATGCATCCAATAGAAATAACTTACTTTCTGCTCTTATAATCTTTTGCAAGCTTTACATTAAAAATATTAAACATGTCCGCATCGTTATTCCAACTTATACAATGAGACATTGATCATACACTACAATTTTTGTTTCGAAATATTTAGAGTATATATAAAGACGCTGTTCATTGTAATCTATTCTAAATAATTTTATATGAAATGAAAAATAAAAGGCATTGGAGGGGCGATGCATACCCTGCGCTCATACAAGGATAAAATAAAATCTATTGCAATAAATTTATTCTTAGACGAATTCATATTTCAACAAAACGACATCGAGTTATTTCTCCTGCTTATTGCTTATGCATATGTAACAAAAACCACATTTTGATTCACCCGTCCACCAGTTTTAAAGATAATGAAACCAAAATATAATGTGTTCGAGACATATATCCAATGAGTATTTCTGCCAAATTTGGTGAAAATCCGTTCTGTGGTTTTCCAACCGGTACTTATTTTAACGACCTCGAAAGGATGAAGGGCAAAGACGGCCTCGGCTGAATTTGAACTCAGAACGTAAAGACGGACGAAATTACGCTAAGAATTTTGCCTTTCAAGCTAACGCTTCTACCAGTTCGTCAATTTATTTGATGCCATTAATACTGATTTCAAATTTTGGCACAAGGCCGGCAAGTTCGGTGGAGAGGTTAAGTCATCGATTACAACAACCGTAATTCCCAAATGGTAATTATTTTACTGACCCCCGAAAGGATGAAAGCATGCTCGGCCTCGTTGGAATCAGAATTCAGAATGGAAAGATGAACGAAATGCCGCCAGGCATTTCGCTCGGAGTTGTGACGATTCTGCTTGCTCACCAGCTTGTTGGATGTTATTAATATTGAAATTAAAGAACGTTGTCGCAACGAAATTTTAAAATTATTTTGTATAATGCATTTTGTGTACGACGACTTCATTAGTGACATATGTCTAACAAGCCAGTCAACAGTCGACTGCATTTTCTGGGGTGAAATTTACAAGAGGGGGTTTGTAAGAAGTCTGTAAATTGTTAAGAAAAACATATTCATACTTCCTTTCACTCTTTTTAACTATGTTAAAAGCTCAAAATATCTGTTTATAGTTACTGATATGAAGGACTACTGAAGCATTTATTGAAGATTTACGCTTTTATAAATTGGCTTCAAGATATACATACAAGTGATAAAAGATTATTTCTAAAGATTAAAAAAAATTTTTTTTGTTGAAAAAAGCAGTTAAGTTTCTGTGAAAAATATAGAAGGCTTACTTCAGATAGAAAATGTTTAAGATGAAATGCCTATCAAAAAGTTCTACGTTTTAACTGCAAAAGACCTTGTTGAATTTTGGCACAAAATTGTTTAGAAAGAAAAAAATAAATCAATATATCAAAAGTTCGCGTTCGAAATACTGCAACAGATATTCACTATGATTTCTGCATACCACGTGGTCTAGGGTTCAGATCCACTGCACGGATATCTTAGGTAGGTTTCGTTTAGTATGGCCCCGGTTGACAAACGCCCTGAGTGGCTTTGGTAGACGGAAACTGAAAGAAGCACATTGTTAGGTATGCACACACACACACACACACACACACACACACAAGCACATACACACACACACACACGAGGGAGTCTTTGCTTGTGTATATGTTCTCCACCTCTACCACCATCGCCGCCGCCACCGCCACCACCGCCGCCACCTCCACCGCCACCACTTGGCAACCGGTGTCGGTTTGTTTACGTCCCCGTAGCTTGGCTGTTCAGCAAAAGAGGCTGATAGAACAAATACCAGGCTATAAAAAAATAAGTACTCGGGTCAGTTTGTCCAATGTCCAGTTAAACCCTTCCAGGAAATGCTTCAGCATGGTCGCACTCCAATGTTATGAAACAAGTAAAAGAATAAAAGAATTAATGATAAAAGTTTTAATAAGAAAGAAGGGGAAAAATCACACTTAGTGTTTAGTAACTATGGGCCTTCGCCTGTTTCGATGATAAATATTTAGTTGTTCAATCAATTAAACTACATTACTGTGTAAGTGATTGAGCACTCCACAAATACGTGTACAATTAGCGTAATTCTCCACCGTAGTCAGCGTGACGCAGTATGACAATGTCGTGCCTGTAAATTATAAATAGCTTTGATAAGAACGCTGAAACTTATTCTTCAGCAGAATGAGAAATTTCTGTAACTATTGAAATATCGTCTTCTAGACATCGTAAACCCTACTCTGAATGAACCCTCCACTAATCAATAGAACCGGTATACTCATTCGCCCTTTGTTCGTTTCAGGAATTGGAATGTTTTATTAGTTTGGGGAGGGTGGGGTTACAATTAAAATGAAAATACATCCAAGCTGTTTTATATAAATTTTTGCGAAACATATTTAATGGGTCAACAGTTACAGGTACAAATATACAGGGTTTCATATGTAATGACCTCTTGGTTTCAAATTTTGACACATGGTTAGCAATTTCGGAGGACAGGATAAGTCAATTAAATCGACCCCACTACTCAATTGGAATTTATTTTATCGACCCCGAGAAGATGAAGGGCAAAGTCAAGCTTGGTGGAATTTGAACTCAGAACGCAAAGACGGACGAAATGACCCTAGACATTTTGCCCGGAAAATGTAATAACATATTAAACCCGATATATCTGTACACACAATCATTGAACCATTAAATAATTTTCGTGAAAATTCAAATATAAAGGAACAGCTCAGTTATGTTTTCATTTTACATGCAGCCAAAAAAATATTATGACTCAAAAAAAGACACGAGGAAAAAATATTGTAATATCTCGATATTCAATTACCAATAAATCAGTAATCATTAGATTATAGAGGTAAATACTCCCTTCAGTCATGAATGACAATAGGATTGCCCTTAGAAAGTTCCCCTCCGAGGCACAAGTCTGGGCAGGGTTGTTCATGGAGGACCAGCAGTCGCCCATGCATACCAGGCTCTCCACTCCACGTCACCGATGTTATCCAAGGGAAAGGAAAAGGTTGACACAGCTTGGCTGATGTAGCCCGGTCCGGGAATCGAATTTACTACTTCATCATTGTGAGCCCGTCACTCTGACCCCTGAGCAATGCTCCTTCAGTGATCATAACTAAGTTGATGTAAACAAATGCTTAAATGCTTGTCTTCTCATTTTAGAGATAAAGCAGTTGTCATGTTCTTGCCGTTCTCAAAATTAAGAAAAAATTTTCATGTTTAAGTAGATGTGTTATTTTTATACGGTAATTAGAACTGGTTTACATAACCGAGTGTTATCCCTCACGCACACGTATTGATTACGTCATTAGAATTTATCATCATGTGGGCAAACATTATGCTTTTTGTATATTTGTGTATATCAGAGGTTTCACATTAAATTTACCAACAGAAATTTTCAGAACAACCTAAGTTTACTTTTAAACTTAGTTTTACTTATCTCTACTTCTAAATAATTTGAAGAACGAATGGTTTTGGGGTTCGTTTGTTACAGGTTAAGTAAAGGTATTACAATGTCGACCTCGGCGGAATTCGAACATAAAGAACATAAAGATGGACGAAATACCGCTAAGCATTTTGCCCAGCGTGCTAACGATTCTTTTCTACTTTAGGCACAAAGCCCGAAAGATTTTGGGAGGAGCCAGTCAATTAGATCGACTCAAGTACGCAACTGGTACTTAATTCGAGGAATTTGAATTCAGAACATAAAGACAGACGAAATACCGCTAAGCATTTCGCCCGTGGGGTACTAACGATTCTACCAGCTTGTTGCTTTACATTAGGCTATAAATAAAAGCATGTAAATATTGCATATATAAAAATAAACCCATTTTCGATAGAAAAGGCCCAGGTTTTATGTCGAGATGAAGGTTCTACGGACAGCCTTCGAGGGTTTTATCCAAAGAGATCTTTGAATCCAATATT
>NC_142937.1:59669093-59686593 GCF_046866305.1 Octopus bimaculoides | reverse complement strand
TGTATATGTATATGTATATATATATATATATATACATATACACATACACACACACACACACACAAATCTATCTATCTATCTATCTATCTATCTATCTATCTATCTATGTATTCATCAATCTATCTGTCCATACTAATGCTGATATTTGCTGTGACTACAGCTCTTCTTCCGCCAGAAGCCATTCATGACGTGACCGTGACGTCATTTGACTTATAGGACTAAATCAAACTAACACCGGTTGTCGAGCGGATGTCATAAACACATACATACACATAAGCACACACTTATATATTCATTTATATGTGTGTTTGTGTGTGTGTGTGTATGTCTATAAATATATATATATATATATATATACATACATGCATACGTACGTACATACATACATACATACATACATACATACATGCATAATTAGGAGCACTCCGTCGGTTACGACGACGAGTGTCCTAGCTGATACAATCAACGGAACAGCCTGCTCGTGAAATTAATGTGCAAGTCGATGAGCACTCCGCAGACACGTGTACCCTTAACGTATTTCTCAGCGAGATTCGGCGTGACACAGAGTGTGACAAGGATGGCCCTTTGAAATACAAGTACTACTCATTTTTGCCAGCTGAGCGTACTGGAGTAATGTGAAATAAAGTGTCTAGCTCAAGGACACAACGCGTCGCCGGTAATTGAACTCACGACCTTACAATCGTCAGCCGAATGCCCTAACCACAAGCCACGAGCCTTCACATGCATACACACATGTAACCCGGCTATAGCAGAAAGCACCCAATGTACAGCGTAAACGGACTGAACTAGAAGCCATATAGTTGCAAAGTACACTTAACCACACAGCCACTAATTCCAAGGAAATCCAGAGCGAGCAGATCATAGATGAGAGACATTCTACCCATGACCATCCTGCGTTTTTACATGTCTATAGGACTATATGATGGAGCGTGTTATTTCCCTTTTGTTTAAGTCAATAGCGTTCGAATTAAAACAAATTTGCAGCTATCTTTTCTTTGTTTCTTTGTTTTAACATAGATGTTGTTTAGTCGCAGCTCAACCCTAATGAACCAGAATGGCGATCAAAAGCATTCCATTCGAGACCATCCCACCTTTTCTTCTCAGTGAGGAACCTGGGATTACATCATCCGGTATGAGCTTTTCTTACTCAGTAAACCCTTTAGTACTTACACCAGCCACATCAAGCCCAGATATTCTATCTATTTTATGATCAACCGGCCAGATCTGACCTCTCACACTCAGCCTACAATATCATTCTAGAAATAACCAATGACAACTTTGAAATTTCTCAGCTTTGAGATAATTCATGATTAT
Organism: Octopus bimaculoides; assembly: GCF_046866305.1. Taxonomy (NCBI): domain Eukaryota; kingdom Metazoa; phylum Mollusca; class Cephalopoda; order Octopoda; family Octopodidae; genus Octopus; species Octopus bimaculoides. Next base: position 59,685,258 of record NC_142937.1, on the reverse strand, counting down.
TTCAAGACAATGTCGATAAATAAGCATTATATTTGACACGGTAATCTGTATACTAAGCGGTTAATAGGGACATAGTTAAACAAGATATTTGGTTAACATTTCTAACATTTTAAGGCGGTGAGCTGGTAGAATCGTGAGCAGACTGGACAAAACGCATAGAAGCAATTTTTCGGTCTTTACGTTGTGAGTTCAAATTCCGCCGAGGTCGATTGTACAGTTCTTCCTTTCGGGGTCGATAAAATAAGTACCAGTTGAATAAGTTAAATACTAGGGTCGATGTAATCGACTTACCCACTCCCTGAAATTGCTGGCCTTGTGCCAAAATTTGAAATCAATATTTCCAGAATTTCGATTAACCACGTAGTCTTCCTAATTAGCTCGTTAATTGATCGTATTTTCTTAGAGTTTATATTTGTTTATATCACCAATTTGATACAGAAGAGAGAAAAACTCTAGGAAAGGTTGTTTTACTATCTCTTTCTTTGTTAAACTTTAGGTTATACCATATGAGTATAATAGGATAACGTGGTAATACCTTAGAGTCTCTTTTTATACGGAAAAATGCTTAATATATTTGATCAGAATTATTCGGAGCAGAATTCTTTTAAGAGCTCAACGCTTCAAGCACCTCGAGATCTGAAACAGGAAACTCCTAGTAGGAAAACAATTTAAATTGAGATTAAAATGTTTGCGCGCGCGTCTATGTTTGTGTGCATGTGTGATAGTGCGCACAAACGCATTTCATCGATATATATATATATATATATATATATATATATATATATATATATATATATGTATGTATATGCGCGTGTGTGTGTATGTATACATTATATACATAATACATGCACACACACACATATATAAAGTCATAAATGACAAAGATAGTTTGATGAAATTTTAATAACAATAAGAAAATTTAAATAACAATAAGAAAATTCTAATATCACGACAAATTGTTTCGTTACTTAAAAACACATAAATAATATATATTATTATATCTAATATTAAATAAATTACTTACAAGGGAGACTAATAACCTGGTGTAGACCTCAACGCACAAATGATTCAGAACGAAGTGGCTGTCGAGTACAGAGCGGTAATAAGAAAGTATATCTGCTTCTGCTATAAAATAAAGTACAGTCATATTTGAGTGCTTGTGCACCACCTTATAATTTCATCGGAGCATATGTGCATATAGTTATACACATATATATGTGTGTGAATGAATGTGTGATGTGTATGTGTAGGTATGTAAAAGCATACAAAGTTATAAGCATTCAAATCTCTTACATTTTACTTTTCAATCCTCTTTTTTTTTTTTCTCATTTTCTCTGAATATTATTATCGATATAAAGCATGAGAGACCCTCTAATAGCTAGATTAGCAGTCAAATTTTCATCACATAGCACAACCTACCATCTTGTATTTTTTTAAAGGCAAATGACTTTAAAAATACGGTTCGAGTGTCACGGTTGGAAATACCATTAGTCATGTGCGTACGTGATTACTTACCTGTACTTGCGGCGGCATGCATCCGGCTGGGTTGAGCCAGCTACAGCCAACGAGTTCGCCATTCCTCTCACGAAAGCTGACCAGATCCGATGGTCAACTCTAACGCTCCAACAGTCAAAGAAATGTTTTGCCTGCAGCCCCAAAATCCAGCTTGCATATTTGACAACTGCCCCGCAAGGAGAGCAAGCGCGTTGGAATGTGAGGACGCCGTAACTGTAGTCATCGTTCATTGTTGAGGTGTAGAGTTCATGATTAGCGTTGAATCTTGATTAAGCACCAACGACAGTAATTCATTTATTCAACAATCAAGCTTTTACTGTAATTACAGCTCCGTATCTACACACTACCGAGTACAGGTGTCAGCTATGATGTTTAGCAGGGATGCGCTGTCAATATTTTAGAAATACAAATAAAAAATAGCAATAATAAAATACCAATTTGCAAAAAGCACAGTTCCTGTCTGTACTGGCAAAAAATTAGACAAGATCTGGATCAGTACTACACGAAGCCTAAGTACATACATACATACATACATACATACATACATACATACATACGGTATATCTTTCCATGATATGTTCACTGGTTTCAGTCACTGAATTCAGTGTATACTGGGTCATCGCCATCATAGCTTTCAGTCGGTCATATAGATCCCAGAACATTTTGTTTTCTTTCTGCACGCTAAATGTACCTTATATATCTTTCTCTCTCCACAACCACACACACAAACACAAACACACACAAACACACACACAAAGACACACACACATTCACACACATACATAAATACACACAAAGGCGCACGAACACATACACAGGCTTGAATACACGCAACCACAGACACATAGAAGCGACATTATAAGGTCGAAGTTATTCTACTGCACTACAGTGACCGGCATATTTTGCGTCTGAACCTGCCTAGACGTGTTGAGAATAAATATGAGAATAATCGTTCCAGATTTTGCAGTACACGATACAAATGTATCGTAGTAGACTATGCCTCACTTGCATATAAGACAACATGTAGCGCGGTGACTTTGAAGAGACTGGCAAGACGCAGGGTTTTGTCTAGTTTTGCTCTAAACACATCTTTTAATCGATTCTCTACAACGCAAAGGGCCGTTGAAAGATCCGTGTTAGGAATAAAATTGCGAGAGAATGTTTGAAACAATTGGATAACGGGGCGGAGTGAATTACGTGATCACAAAATAAGAAATCACAAGTCCCCTTGGGCCGAATATGTCGCAAAATTCAACTCGTGCATTTGCTAAGTGGTATACAGGAAAACGGAAAATACAACTCGAAAGACGTCCACGACAATGGAAAGAGAAGTATTCAGGAAAAACAATTTTGGACAAAGTGAGACACCAGCAAAAAAAAAAAAAAATTACGTAATTAAGGAAGATCTGGAAGCGTATTGCAACCAGCGGTGTCTAACAACGTGCAAAAGTGTGGTCAATACAGTAGATAAATATATGTATGCGTGTTTGTGTGTTTGTGTGCAGATACATAGATAACTAGACAGATCGATCGATCGATCGATAGATAGATAGATAGATGTTGAGATAGATATATGAAGCAATAAAATATTTTCTATGCACAGCCGTATTTTCTTGCAATGTTTACCGAAGACCAACGCGACGAGCTGGCAGAAACGTTAGCACACCGGGAGAAATCCTTAGCGGTATTTCGTTTGCCGTTGCGTTCTGAGTTCGAATTCCGCCGAGGTCGACTTTGCCTTTCATTCTTACAGGGTCGATAAGTTAAGTACCAGTTACGCCCTAGGGTCGATATAATCGACTTAATCCCTTTGTCTGTCCTTGTTTGTCCCCTCTATGTTTACTCGCTTGTGGGCAATAAAGAAAAACCTTAGCACGCCTAGCGAAATGCTAGACTGTTTTCGTCTGTCTTTATGTTCTGAATTCAAATTCTGCCGAGGTGGACTTTGCCTTCCATCTCTTGGAGATCGATAAATTAAGTACCAGTTGTGTACTGGGGTCGATCTAATCAACTGGCCTCTTTTCAAAAATTTCGGGCCTTGTGCCTAGAGTAGAAAAGAATATTTACCGAAGACTTCTATAGATAGAATTAGAATGTAAATTGGAATAACATAAATAAATCGAACTATGCGTAGCGAAAAGACACGAATATACTCTTCCTTCAATCCAAGTATTTGCAATTCATAAACATCCATCTATTTATTTAACATGTTGGCTTTGTCAGCAAGCCACAAGAGGTAGCTATTCGAAATACAGATGGTTATATAATCTAGTAATGGACATAAAGTAAAATCAAAGTATATTACAAGTAAAGCCGAAATTTATTCACCAAATGACCGCCTGCGAAGATTAAAGCATACATTGTAACACTTTGCAGTTCCAAATTTTTACATTTTGACTTATTCTGTATGCTTATTATGTGTGTGTGTGTGTGTGTGTGTGTGTGTGTTTGTGTATACATACATACATACATACATACATACATACATGAATACCTATGAAATATATAACCATCTATCTATCTATTTATCTATCTATTTCACTCTCCTCTCTCTCTCTTTCTATCTATATATTGTTGGTATCATTATCTTTTCTACTATAGACACAAGATTTGAAATTTTGTGTAAAGGGGCAAGTCGATTACATCGACTCCAGTATGCAACTGGTACTTAATTTATCGATCCCGAAAAAATGAAAGGCAAAGACGACCTCGGCGGAATTTGAACTCAGAATGTAGAGGCAGACGAAATACCGCTAAGCATATCGGCTAAGCATTTCGGCCGATTCTGCTAGCTCTCCAATGTAGGAACGTGGAGAAAACGTGAAATAATTGTTTTGGAGCGGTGAAACCCGAAGCAAATAAGGCGATAAATAATATCTTTTAAATAATAGGGCATAAAATACTTTCGATACAAAAAGTCGAAGACTGCTTATTGGAATCCAGTTCACATGTTCTATAAATATGACTGGTATTACTACTATTAGAGCAAAGCAAATCTTCGACTTTCACTGGTAAGAATAAAGTTTTTAAATTCGAAGGATTGTTTTGGTCCGATAATAGAAAGCTTGCAATGTGTGTGTGTATATATATATATATATATATATATATATATATATTTATATATATATATATATATATATATATATATATATATATATATATATATATATATATTTATATATATATAAGCAATGTTAATTCTCTAAATGAAGTATTAACAGTAACTGCACGATAAAGTGTAGTATATTGCCACTTAAGTGTGGCTGACCCCTAGGGGTGGATGTTACTGTTGCTTTTAGCCCCAGGAGGACATCTCCTCCAGCTGGCTTATCGACACACGACTGTGTCCTGTTTGCCAAGGGAAGTTATCCCTCTCACCTCGATCTGCAGCACGAACGTATCCGGATTTCAGGGTTATTTCCCTTCGTCGGCGCCCGATAGCTGCTGACCTTGGCGAGAGAGACAAAAACCTGGCAATCTTATATCTTCTTTTCCAGTAAAATTCTTCACTGATATCGAAAAGGTGAAAACAAGCAATGTTAATTCTCTAAATGAAGTATTAACAGTAACTGCACGATAAAGTGTAGTATATTGCCACTTAAGTGTGGCTGACCCCTAGGGGTGCATGTTACTGTTGCTTTTAGCCCCAAGAGGACATCTCCTCCAGCTGGCTTATCGACACACGACTGTGTCCTGTTTGCCAAGGGAAAAGAAGATATAAGATTGCCAGGTTTTTTTCTCTCTCGCCAAGGTCAGCAGCTATCGGGCGCCGACGAAGGGAAATAACCCTGAAATCCGGATACGTTCGTGCTGCAGATCGAGGTGAGAGGGATAACTTCCCTTGGCAAACAGGACACAGTCGTGTGTCGATAAGCCAGCTGGAGGAGATGTCCTCCTGGGGCTAAAAGCAACAGTAACATCCACCCCTAGGGGTCAGCCACACTTAAGTGGCAATATACTACACTTTATATATATATATATATATATATATATATATATATATTACGAAGATGTACTTGCATAGCAAGTGAACTGATCTGAGATCGTGTGCTGGAACGAAAACATATGCAGCCTAGAAGATGTTTATAAGCCATTTAATAAACACACAAAAACCGTTAGATTGCCAAAATATTTTCGTCGCTATGCACGCGCGTGTGTGTGTGCGCGCGAGTGAGTCTTTATGTGTTTGCATGAATGTTTGTATGTGTATGTGTTTGTGTGTGTGTGTGTGTGTGTCTGTGGGAGAGAGAAAGTGAGGGAGAGAGAGAGAGAGAAAATTGCAAAGAAGGACGACAAGGGAACCCACAGAAAATTCTCACACAAGACGTAGACGGTTATCGGCAAAGATCATCAAAATTTGGAGCCATTATCAATGACATAGTTCAGTTAAGTGGTGTCAAATTCAAAGCGGTGCTAGAAGAAGTGAGCGGACATAAAGGATGGTGGCGAAAAGGTAAATAAAATCCAAACGACAACAGAATAAGGACAAAGCGTTATGGAAAACGACACAGGTTGTTGTTTTATATACGTTCATGCATAAACATATATACATAGATATGTGCACATATATATGTGTACATATATATGTGTGTGTGTATGTGTGTGTGTGTGTGTGTGTGTGTGTGTATATATATATATATATATATATATATATATATAGTTGAAGGATTAAATTTATGAAAGGACATACTAGGTATGTCTACCTGCTGGACATAACAGTCAAAACTCTTATTTAAATCGCCAAAATACACTGATGATAACTACAGAAATTCAATCGAAGGCAAATCAAGTTAAGACATTCTCCCAACGTACATTTAAGTATTTTGATTCACGTGAAGCGGTTTCTGCGCTGGCAAAAATAGCCTTAGCTTCTTCAGCACGCGTTACCATGAAAGAGACTTCCAACCTATCGTTTTGAAGCCTGCATTTTGCGCCGAATTCATTGCAGCCACCAGTGTGGAAATAATCTCGATACACGGGCAAACAATTCACGAGAAAAATAATTCAAGAAAAATTAATTCGCGAAAATATTATTAATTTTGCTATTATCTAGTGTAAATATTTAAAAAAATGATAATAACAAAATCAATAATATAGGCGATTGCAGGCCCCAAAAAGCATACATACATACATACATACATACATATATATATATATATATATATATATATATATATATATATATATATATATATATATATATATATATATATATAAAGGCATTTCTATTGTCAAATAGCATTAAGACAAGACATAAATCTTGCCTTCTACAGCAGAAATATGTGCTAAATGGGCAAAATCTACTCACTGGAATTATAAGTCGTTGTTTATCATAAAAACGTTTATGTCTTCAAAGAGACTTAAAAGATTGTGACTTTGCTTGCGACAGTGGTGGATTTGAATAGCAAGTAGTGAGCAGCCTACGGTCTTCTAAATTAATTTCACTCACGTGACGTCGGTCGAGTTGAGGCGATGACAAAACATATGCAGGCTCCCTAATTGCCGATGAATCTGATTCAGGACAAACAGGAATGACCGCAAAGCCTGCACGAAGGGCCCGCTATGGGTTGGTCGTAATGTCCTTGTTTTTTTTTTTCTCCTGTTTCTTTTGTCTGCAAGGCTTATCTTCCAGGCTTTTTCAAAGGAGGCTGTTGCTCGAAGGATAATGAAAATCAAAGCTTGTCAGTCAGTGGTGTTCAACATATCAAGTGCCGAAAGGTTTTTGAGAAATCTCTTCTTTGGTGCTTTTCTATCACGGTTAGAGGAGAAGAATTCGCCATATGGCGTGATCTTTGGAACTCGATGATCCTCCATGCTGGTGCTGTGTTCTGCCCAGCATAGCTGTGTCTTCAGCAGAGTTGATTTCATGCAAGTGAGCTCCACCTGCTCTAGGACCTGGACGTTAGTGACTCAGTCTCTCTCTCTCTCTTTCACATACACACACACACACACACACACACACACACACATGTATATATGCATTCTGTATACATTCATATATATATATATATTTATGTGTGCGTGACTGTGTAAAGATACTAGCGTCTTTGTATATATGTGTGCACGTTTGTCTATCTGCTAGTGCAAGTGATAAAAATATTTTTAAAAAAAAGTAGCAACGTCGGTTCCTACGGAAGAGCTGTGTTGAAATGGCGATAATCATTGCTTCTCGGTATAGTTACTACTTTCATCTCTTATAGAGATTTTCTAACAAGATACCTTTCTTGTTGCAAGATCAGTGACTGGTTGTCAATTACTTTTCTATATATTGCGATCAAGAGCAAACTACAGCTTTTTCTAGCAGACGGGTGTCTACCTCTGAAAATGAGGACAAATAGTTAGAAACCGGACGGTCAGGTTTCTCTGTCGCTAGAAGATTGTGGGGCTTTGATTCCGCGCTTGCAATATATATCGGGTGTAGATTGCATCGATAACCAGCTGGTGGAGGCGTTCTCCTCGGGTTAAAAACGGTAATAACGTCGGTTGCTACGGAACAGCCATGTAGAAGTGGCGATAAACGTTACTTCTCTAAGGTGGCGAGCTGGCAGAAACGTTAGCACGCCGAGCGAAATGCTTAGCGGTATTTCGTCTGTCTTTACGGTCTGAGTTCAAATTCCGTCGAGGTCGACTTTGCCTTTCATCCTTTCGGGGTTGATAAATTAAGTACCAGTTACTTACTGGGGCCGATGTAATCGACTGTCCCCCTCCCCCAAAATTTCGGGCCTTCTACCTAGAGGGGAAACGATAAACGATACTTCTCTATATATTTACTACTTTCATCTCTTATAGAGATTTTCTAACTAATTATTTTGCTTAATAAATTAATATTTTTCCCGAAATGTGCAGAGTTATATAAAGTCACATACATTGTAGCATAATCACACATACGCATACGGAGGGTTCCCTGATATTCAACAGTTGACTTTACCCGACTGTGTGTTCGTGCGCATGTCTGTATGCATGTCTCTGTGTGCGCAGGAGAGTGTGTGCGAGTTTGAATTTGTGTATGTGTGTCTCTGTGTGTGTATATGTGTGTATGTGTGCATATGTGTGTGTGATCATTTCTTCTTGTGCATTTGTAATTGACAAAGGACTCACGCATTCATTTCGACATGCATGTAATAGGGTTTGCGAGCAACAGTATTGTCATCGATGTGTAGGCGACACTGCACTTGTCTCTGTTGTCTCTCCTGGTTTGCAACACTGCAACGACTGCAGAAATTCCTGCCGGGAAAAAGACAATGCAAATATCTTCCGAGATATGGGTGTGTTCGTGTGCGTGCGTGCGTGCGTGAGCCTGTGTGCGCATGTGTGCGTGCGTGCATGTATGCGCGCGCGCGTCTAGCTAGCTAGATGGTTGTCAAATGCGTTCGTTTTGAAAAACTCAAGATTATAGGAAGAGATTCATTCAATCTGTCAGTCGGCATTCCAGATTAAAAATGGTTGCAGCTAGGATTATCGTTGCTGGCGCTATCATAAATTTGCAATATTGATGCTGTTGTGTGAATATTTATTCGACTTGTTCTTGTTAGAATGGTCGTGATGATGATGATATTTTTGTTGATATTGTTGTTGTTGCTGTTGTTACTGTTTTAGATAATACCTATTGGTTATGATGAAAATGATGATGATGATGATGATGATGGTGATGTATCAAGAAGCAAGAACTGTCCCAGTATTTCTTGACGAGCATCAAAAGAAAGATGGAGACATTTAAACAACCGTCGAACTGGTTAAATAGAATTAATACATACACTCACACACACACACATACACGCACACTTAAGTATATCTATCTATCTATCTATCTATCTATCTATCTATCTATATGTCTGTCTTGTCTGTCTGTCTGTCTGTCTACCTATCTACACAGACTCCACCCCACATATATATGCACACACTACAAGGCATACCTCAACCTACGTTAGAAACTGGTTCCAAGGCGTGACTTAACTCGAAAAAAAAAAAGGTAATACGAAAATACCTTTTCGAAGCTTCATTAGGTTATATTTAATTTAATGAATGGGTTTGTACATATTTTCACATGTACTTTATTTGACTTACTACTTCAATATTCCATTAAAAAAAATATTTATGCTTTTAAATATGTACACACACACACACACACACACACACACACACACACACACACACGCGCGCAAACATAAACGCGTACACACACACACACAAACACGCACATTTGTGGATTGTAATATGCATTCAGGTACTTTCATACACATATAACATCCCTGTCACGCGCTTATTAATGTTTGCTTTTATGTGCAGTTATATATAAAAGCAACTCAACATTAAACTGAAGTATTACTCAATATATTTTAGTGTAAGTGGAGTATATATGTATTAAATTTTACGAGAAAAAGACTGAACGTGACTTCGAAGTTTTTAGGCTTGCTCACCGTCTTCAGATTTTACAAACAAATAACAATACGATTCAACAGACCGTAATACCTGAATATTTCATGAATAGATGAATAGTCACGAATTTGAATGTAAAGCAATTTAAGTTTCGGTCAGACTTGGCCCAGACCAGGACTAACTTAAACAACACCACTGGAAAAGCAATTTTATAATGTTTCGTATTAGTCATTTTTTTAGCACCGTAGCACATTCGAGTAGAGTTGTTTGTAGAGATATATCCGGCTGTAGGTAGTTTATCTGTAATTTGTTGGCGATATTCATTCAGGACCTGTCTGAATATGAGGAAACTTTTTTCTTTTCTTATGTGTTTTGGTATGATATTAATGAGAGCAGAGCCAGTTGAGTCGAAATAGTTCTGTCTTAGTATAGTTATGTGACGGAAGCATGATTTTTACAGAGGATGAATGGCACGGAGACCAAGACTAGGGTGAATTGTAAAGCTGATGCTAACATCATTAGGACAGCGCTTTTTTGGAATATTTACCATATCCTACAAATGATATAGATCTCACGGTAGTGTTGGAGGGAATAAAGTTTGAGTTTCTGGAGACAATAACAATGATCAAGACTTGTCATGTTGCCTGTTTTCTTTGTGAACGATCTCTGGATTTCTCTCAGCGGACAATAGTATTCAAGGTGAGGACCGGCGAAGGTGGACAAGAGAAGGATAATGGCAGGAGTGTTTCTAGGCCGGAAAGTCCTGGGGATGCAGGAGTGCGTCCTGCGTTCCATGTTGATAGTTATCTGGGGCTCCCTAACGGTGTTTGATGCCATGAAGTTTTGCCTGAAAGAAGATTGTATGGTAGCTTAAGAGCAACACCTTTATTGAAGTGAATTAATCCAAATTTATTCTCGTTTGGCAGCATAATGTATTTTCCCGCCCATCAGACAGCAGCGAACAAATCCAACGGCCCCTGTACTGTCAGACAAAAATTCAAATGATGCTGTATCCCATGACGTCAATGATGTCACTGATGTAATTAATGAAAAGGAGTGGGCCCAGTAGAGTGCTTTGCAGGACTCCACTGATAAATTTTGCCGAACTCGATCAAGCACCACCTATCACCACATGCTAAGTTCTGTTCATCAGAAAACATTAAATCCACTTTAATAGTTTCCGTTGGACCCCAATTTTCGTTAGCTTCTTCAATTGGATGCTGGGATGCAGAGATCAACCTTGCCGAAGGCCTTGCTGGACTCCATATATATATATATATATATATATATATATATATATATATATATATATATATATATATATATATATATATATATATAATTTAAAAGCAGCAGAAATATAACAAAAGCTGTTACTTAGAGTTTCACGTTCCCATTCGTCGGACAGTTTTGTTAAAATTAGATTTTAACAAAACTGTCCGGCGAAAATGAATGTGAAACTATGAGTAACAGCTTTTGTTATATTTCTGCTGCTTTTGAATAAAGCATATTACTCTACCTTTGGTATTTGAGTACTCTTTTTCCCCCTTGTTTCACATTTATGTGCTTACTCCGGTATATGCATATATATATATATTACTCCCGAACTATACGGTCGGTATATCGACGACTGTATCGGTGCCACCTCACTCTCCCGCGAACATCTTGACTCGTTCCTCTCTTTCGTTCAGTCTTTCCATCCTGCCCTCCACTTCTCCTGTACTGTCTCTGACACCTCTGTCCCCTTTCTCGACATTTCGGTCAGCATCCTCCACTCCGCCCTTAGCACCTCCATCCACTACAAACACACAGACTCACACTCCTATCTCAACTTCTCCTCCTCCCACCCTAGACACACAAAACTTTCCATCCCCTATTCCCAATTCCTCCGTCTACGCAGACTTTGTAGCGACAGCCATGACTTTGAGACTCAGTCTCAACTCATGGCTCACCACTTTAGCCTGCGTGGATATCCACCCACCACCATCCACACCGCCCTTGCCAGAGCACGTTCTGTGGACCGTGCATCTGCTCTCTCCCCCCGAACCCGCCCTGCCGTTTCCCGCCTCCCTTTTCCCCTCACCTACCATCCCACCACTCTACCCCTCCAACGCTCCATTCTCCGAGCTTTTCGGCGCCTCCAGTCCGACCCCTCCACCTCCCACATCTTCCCTAATCGACCCCTCCCCTCCTTCAAACGAGCCCACAACCTCTTGGTCCACAGCTTCTTCCCCAACCCAACCTCCCAACCTGGCTCGTTCCCCTGCTCCCGCCCACGCTGCCGCACTTGCCCTTACCTCTCCAACACCACCCTCCTCACCAGCACCCATCACCGACCCTATCGCATCACCGACTCCTTCACCTGCACGTCTACCAACATCATATATTGCCTCTCCTGCTCTCTCTGCCAATCTCTGTACATCGGACAAACGGGGCGCCGCCTGGCCGACCGATTCGCGGAACACCTCCGAGATATCAACGTCGGCAATGACACCCCGGTGTCACGCCACTTCCGTTCTGCCGGCCACTCCTTGTGGCAACACCTGTCTGTGTTTGGATTGTCCATGCACAGGGGCCATCCGGACTACCGTTTGCGCCGTGAACAGGGATTAATCTTCTATCTTCGCTCCTTTGCTCCACATGGGCTCAACTGCCCTCCACTCTTCATCTAACCCCCTCCTCCTGTCTCTCTCCCCCACCCTCCCTCCTACCACCCATCTCTCCCCTCCCCCACTCCTGCCCCGACTCCTACTTCTTTGTACGTCTCTTCACCTCTCTTCACTCCTACTTCTCTTCCTACTTCTCTCCACTCCTACTTCTCTTCACCCCTACTCTTTCTCTCCTCTCTCTTACTCTCTCTCACTCTCTTCTCTCGTACTGCCCCCTCTCTCACTCTTACTCTCTACACTCTTACTCTCCTACTCTCTACACTCTTACTCTCTCACCCTTACTCTCTCACTCTCTTCCCCTCTCTCTCACTCTCTTTCTCTTCCTCTCTTTCTCCCTCCATACCCCTCTTCCCTCTCTCTCACTCTCTTCCTCTCTTCCTCTCTTTCTCTTCCACTCTTTCTCTTCCTCTCTTTCTCTTCCTCTCTTTCTCTTCCTCTCTTTCTCTTCCTCTCTTTCTCTTCCACTCTTTCTCTTCCTCTCTTTCTCTTCCTCTCTTTCTCTTCCTCTCTTTCTCTTCCTCTCTTTCTCTTCCTCTCTTTCTCTTCCTCTCTTTCTCTTCCTCTCTTTCTCTTCCTGTCTTTCTCTTCCTCTCTTTCTCCCCCCCCCACCTTCCCCTCTTTCTCTCCCCCCATACCTACCTTCCCCCTCTCTCAATCCACCTTCCCTCTCTTATACCCACCCTCTCTCCTCTCTTCCTCTCTCCTCTCTTCCTCTCCCCTCCCATACCCATCTTCCCCCTCTCTTACATCCACCTTCCCCTTCTCCCTCCTCGTCAACACCCCCTCATAAGCTCATCCCACCACACCCCAACACACTCCTACTCTACCTTCCCACTCCACCCCATCCAATTCCTTACACCCACCACCCACCCCTACCCACATACCCCACCCTACCCACAGACCCCTACCTCTACCCCACCCTCAGCCTAACCCACACTCCACCCATGCCTTCCCCACCTCCCAACACCCTCACATCACACCACACCAATACCCTCGCATCACACCACGCACACACTACAACTGACCAACTACTAACTCCCTTTCTCCCTTCCCCATTTTCACACTACATACGTCAAGATCACCAGCATTCTACCTCCCACACACAGCCCCTCGTTCCCGATCACCGTTTGTTATCTCCCCCTTTCTTAGCTCTCCTGAAATAAGAATTTCTAACTTCCGGTCAGCCATTGTTATGATCGGCCATTATTATGATTGACCGTTGACTGAACACTATTCAATTTTTTTTCTCCGTGTTTTTCTCCTTGTCTCCGTACTCTTTCTGTTGAAGAGCGTAGCTCGAAACGTCAAAGACTTTCCGTATTCCCGAGCGTCATACTAATATATACTTTTGTTATTTACACCACCTGTCCTCGTCTGTTGTTATTATTTGTATATTCTCCCATATATATATATATACATATATATACACATACATACACGCACACATACGCTCGCACATATATCGGATATATAGGAGAATGTACAAAAAATTCGATTATCATGAGTTATTGGTTGAGTGAAAGATATTGTATTTCATTTTCATAAATGAACTTATCAGAAAAATATTACTGGAGACGAAAATATATACGGCAAGAGCAAGATATACATAGAGAAAAATGAAAAGGAATAAGTAAATATTGGGTTGAGGAATAATTCAGGAGCGTTTTATTAAGTTTATTCTAAACTAAAAAATCTGCAAAAAATTAATCAATAAGATACTCTCCGTTGTTGTTTACGTCATCTTCCTGTTCAATAAGTTTTTCGATGCTTCAGTGATAGGAATCTTCCGATCTTGACTCAAATAATTCGTCCAACAAAACCCACAATCCCTCGCCCCGTCTTTATTGAATGATACACCGCACAAAGCGTTCGAAAGCGGTCGAAAGAGATAAAAAATCTGACGGCGCCAAGTCTGGAAAGTATGGAGGATGAGCAAGCATTTCTTCTTCGAGTTCTTGAATCGTAGTTTTGGTCATATTGGTGATGTGAACCTTGCCTATTAAGTAATGGTGGTTCGCCACGTTTTTTTTTAATCATAATCCATTTGCTCCGCCAATTCTCTGGTTGTTTGACATGGATATTCATGAAGAAGTTGATTCAATCGCTCTTCATCGAATTCAGTTGGTCGACCGGTGTGTAATCCGTGCTTGAGATAGAAATTCCCATTTTTGAAGCGCGAAAACCACCGTAGGGCAGTATTTTGAGGCATTGCCCCTACTCCATACACAGCACAAATCTGACGAGCAGCTTCGGCAGCCTTAACATCTCGATTAAATGCAAAAAGCAATGGTGTCGAAGACGCTCAATTTTGTCCACTTGACATTCCATTTTAATGATCTGAAAATACACAAAAATCAGTAAAATTAAAAATTAAAATATATTATCTTCTAGAGAAAAAAAGTCTCTTTCAAATAACAAAACATTTTGCCAATGCGTTCTATTTCTGCATGCATTTTTAAGTTTGCAAAAAGGCTCATGAATTATTCCTCAAACTAATATATATATGTATGTATGTATATATATATATATATATATATATATATATATATATATATATATATATATATATATATATAAATGCTTGTATAAATTGCGTGCATATGTGGACATCAGTTAAAATTACTTTATGGGAAGGGAATAAATAATGTAGTCAATTAAAAATATTCAGTTTAAAATATGAAGCATGGAAATCTGAGGATTCAAAATTGGTTATCTTATCTGATTATAAGGCTCCCCCTCCATGAGCGCCGAAAACTGTTAGATATCTGATCGTCTCTGTTAGGTTCCTTCTCTCCATTCATGAAAAGTTTCCTTTTGATGTTTTCTTTCTTTTTACTGATTATTTTCTTCACTGTACGCTAATACACTTGCTTCATAATCATAGTTTATTTTAGACATTCGTGAACATACAATTTTAATGCATTAGCACACACGCTCACACACACATGTGTATACATACATACATTCAAATACATATATATATATATATATACACACACATAAATACATAATTGTCTATGTGCATTTATGTATGTATACCCAATTTTATTCCATACATGCAATTTCTATAACAAAGTATTTTATTTTATTTTTCTATACGTATATTTTATTTGCTGCCATCTCTTTTCTAATCTCTCCTGGCAACAGAACGATTGTCTTTACCCAATTATCTTTTTACGATTTTCAAAATTTTCTGCTTGTTCCACTCGCTCATTTCGTGATACTTGTCCAAAGATATTGTACGAGAAACTCCTCAAGGACACGTTATGTGAAAATGTCCAGCTTTCAAAATATATATTAAATAAATCTACTGCCAGTATTGGGTACTTTCCCCCTTTTTTTTTGTATTCATGTTCACACAGAATCGTTTATCTATGAATAAATAATTTTTCTAACAGAATTCTTTACATCTCACCATCTCTCATGACTCAAAATTTTCACGAACGTCATGCGGCTGAAGATCAGAAAACTACACACACACACATACACACACACACAAACACACACACACGCACACACTCACACACGCACGTACATGTATGTGTGCGCTCTGTTTACCTGAATATGTAGGACTGAAATTTAGGATTTCTCTGTATTTTATGAAT
>NC_142937.1:59661593-59664093 GCF_046866305.1 Octopus bimaculoides | reverse complement strand
ATTAAAACCTGTCCTCAACAACAGACAAGAGACGCACGAATGAGATGGTTTGATTTAACACTGGCAAGCTACGTATGTCACAGCTCCAGTGTTGAATGCCAACTTGTCTCTCCAGGTCATAAGTACACAATAATCTTTTCTATTCATGGTTATAGCGTGTTTTAAGTCGAAATGTAGCGTAAAAATATGAATTTAAAATTTTAAAAAAATGTTCTGTTTCCTTTCTTCATAACTTGCATTGTTGCTTTCTCAATGTTCATCTGAAGCGGCTGGAGATACGATAGTTTGACCAAAATAACCGGCTATCGCAAGCAAAATTAAATATTGAAAAAAAAGAAAACGAATTTGACCGAATTTTGACACACGACATTTTAACACAATAGCGACAACACACACACACACACACACACACACACACACACACACACACACGCACATTCATACTACTTTGGATCCCCAATTCCCTATTTTGTTGGCGTGGACTCCCAAAAGTTTTACACAGAACCCAAAGGTTCCCATGGACACTGGTTATGAGAAACCACTGCATTCCAAGGCAATGTTCTTCCTCAACCCCTGAGTAAGCATTAAAGATAAGACGCTATAAATTTAACAGTACACTCCTGTAGAATTGTTCGCTGTGTCTTGTGTTCTTTGACCCAAGTATACGTTTTCTAAACGAAGTATTCCTAATATAAAGTTCATTGTCAACGGAATGGATTCCAGTATATTGCTAGTATATATATATATATATATATATATATATATATATATATATATATACAACATCGACTTCGAGGAGATGAGCAAACAAGGGAACTTTCAACAAAGTAGCAAAGTGTTTCGAAAATATCAACCAAATTTTTCTAAAATTTCTCTTTTACTACTGTCTTAAAATAACAGTTGGGCACATAGGATATAGTAGTACTTGGAAAATGAAATTAGGTGATGATCACAGCTGGGGCTAAACAAAAAGAGGAGCAAGTGCATATACCCCATTTACATACATACATACATACATACATACATACATACAGAAAACGTTTTGCCGAGCGAGCTAACATTTCTTGCCAGCTTGCGGTCTTAAATATAATGATAATGATGATGATGGTGATGATGATGATGATGATGATGATGATGATGATGATGATGATGATGATGATGATGATGATGATGGTGATGATGATGATGATGATGATGATGATGATGATGATGATGATGATGATGATTATTATGATTATGATGATGATCATAATAATAATAATAATAATAATAACAATAATAATAACAATAATAATAATAATAATAATAATAATAATAATAATAATAATAATAATAATAATAAACCCTCTTAGGTACGAAATAACGTGGCTATGGAAAATGAAGAAGGTGAAGAGAGTGCAAATTATTGTTGGGTCCTTGGGGGACAGTATCAGAAGGCCTCAAGTGGAATATCAAGGATATTGGAATGGAGTGACCAGTTGAACTGTTACAAAAGGTTTGCCTCCTTGGCACGGCCAGGATAACCAGGAAAGTATTAGACAGCTGAAAAGAACGGATAGCATAGTACTGTAGGCTACAGGTATTAGGCCACTATGCATGTAAGACTCGAAGAGTTTCAACAAAACCTGTGATAAAAAAAAAAGAGATAATAATAACAATAACCCGAAAAAATATCTGGAAACTTTAGAAATACCCTACAATCTTGGCGTATCGCAAAAGTCGGCATTATTTGGAACTGGACGCATATTGTATAAAGTGTTGTCTGTCTGAGGTCCTTGTTATGACTTGAGAGACAGTACAGACCCTTGGTAGACACAATATCGTTAATCAACAACATCAGGAAATTGGATACTATGCGATGTCTTAAATAATGATGTTTTAAATAATAATAATAATAATAATAATAATAATAATAATAATAATAATAATAATAATAATAAAATTAACAATAATAATAATAATAATGATGATGATAATGATGATGATAATAATAATAATAATAATAATAATAATAATAATAATAATAATAATAATAATAATAATGATAATGATAATAATAATAATAATAATACTAATAATAATAATAAACATAAGGCACTCAATGAACAAATAGCAGACAGTGCTACAGCTCCAAACAAAAGAGGGACTTGTGAAAACCAAAGCCATCCCCATTAGAAGAGGAATATTCCAGGGAGACACGCTCTCTCCACTCCTGTTCTGCCTGGCACTCACACCTTTAACTGAATTGCTAAATAGAACTGGATGCGGTTACAAATGCTACGGAAAAACAGTCAGCCACCTTCCATATATGGATGACCTAAAATTATACACTAAAAACGACAAAGAGCTAGAAACACTACTACAGACAGTACACGGCTTTACCAAGGAAATAGATATGAAATTCGGATTAGAAAAATGTGCCAAAGCAACCCTGAAAAGAGGAAAATTAGTTAAAAGTAGCAATATAACACTAGATAAAGCCAATGAAATAAGAGAACTA
>NC_142937.1:59644093-59646593 GCF_046866305.1 Octopus bimaculoides | reverse complement strand
AGAAAACATGACGTTATCTGAAACACCAGAAGCACGTATAATGCAATAAATTCTACAATTACATCTTTGAAATCCTAATCTCTGTCACCCTCTCTTTTTCTGTATATATATATATATATATATATATATATATATATATATATATATATAATACAAAGAATATGTATGCATGTATACACTCATATATGTACATACTTACATCTACATGTGTATATAGATGCATATCAGGGTATAGGACGTTAGGAAAATGAACTACAGACAACGGAAGGAACACATAAGAAAACAGATAGCCTCTTGGAATTATTCCTTCGTCAGTTGCCTCTATTCTAACTAGACGTTTCTAAGATAATACATACATACATACATACATACATGCATGCATGCATGCATATATATATATATACATACATCGCAAATATCGCAAGCTAAGATATAACCAAGATTCATTAGACTTTGAGCAACAATACATAACACAATAAATGCAAAATCTGTGCTATGGCCAATATAAACAATAACACTCGCAAACTACTCTCTTTGCAATACCGCTGATGAAGGTATCACTTCTCTTTGTATAACTTCGAGCATTTAGTCGGCTTGAGATAGAATTACGTTTCAACATAGTACATGTATCTATCATCTAGTTTGATTTGTTTTCAAATATCTTTTAGTATTATGAGTTGGTGCATTAAATATACATATGTGTGTATGTGTGTGTATATGTATGTACGTGTGTGTGTGTGTGTGCGTGAGTGTGCGACATACATTCACACACACACATATAAATACGATATGATTCTTTCAGTTTCGGTACAACACAGCCATTCACGAGGTTTTTGGGGGTCCGTGGCTATAACAGAAGACACATACCCCAGCTACTACAGAGAGTTACTGATATCGGAAACGTGTTTGGAAGGCAAACTTCTTATCACAGTGCCTGGTCCTAAATTTAGATGAAGTGGATGATACCTTTGGTACTACAGAATTGCGTCCAGTTCTGGCATTTGTATAACACTCAATGCCAAAATTAGGTATTAGCCCTTCTAGAGTTTTCCATACGGAGCTTATAACATATCTGTCGCGTTTTTGCTCCACGGAGTAAAGTCGTAGTTTTTTCAGCCCCTCCTTGTATCTCATCTGCTGCACAGTTACAATCTTTTCAGTGTAGTGACGTATATGTATATAATTCGATATGTACCGTGTCCGAAACTCTTGGTGCTCCACTCATTTTGTAACTGCTACTGATTCAGTGTTCCAGCATGGCCACAACCTTGGGGGTGAAACGTGTAAAAGAGTGAAAGAATAAAAGAGTATACTCATGTTTTGAGTACTGTTTTGTTCTCTTTCTGTCATCAAACCTCGTATACATACATACATACATACATACATACATACATACATACATACATACATGCATGCATACATACATACATACATACATACATACATACATACATGCATACATACATACATACATACATACATGCATACATATTTATGCATCTGTGAAACAAATAAATCTCGAAACAAAGAAATATAATAGGCGCAGGAGTGGCTGTGTGGTAAGTAGCTTGCTTACCAACCACATGGTTCTGGGTTCAGTTCCACTGCGTGGCACCTTGGGCATGTGGCTTCTACTATAGCCTCGGGCAGACCAAAGCCTTGTAACTGGATTTGGTAGACGGAAACTGAAAGAAGCCCGTCGAATATATATATGTATGTATGTGTGTTTGTGTGTCTGTGTTTGTCCCCCCCCCCCACCAACTGATGCTTGTGTGTTTACGTCCCCGTAACTTAGCGGTTCGGCAAAAAGTGACCAATAGAATAAGTACTAGGCTTACAAAGAATAAGTCATTGGGTCGATTAGATCGACTAAAGGCGGTGCTCCAGTATGACCGCAGTCAAATTACTGAAAGAAGTAAAAGAGTATATGTGCTTCAAGATCCATTGCTTCAAACAGGAATTACTTTACGTTCTCTCAGAAGTTTATAAATTCTTATCACGTTAAATTTATGTGTACGTGTGTTCGTGTGTCTGTGTGTGAGTCTATGCATTCATATATACGTATATTGCGCAGAAGCATACACATATCCATACAAAAATATATACATACATGCACACACAGGCGCGCACACACATATACACACTCACACTCTCTCTCGTTCCCCATATATATATATATATATATATATATATATATATATATATATATATATATATATAAAATATATAGTTTTAGGGAAACTATATATATTATGATATTTACTTTACTTTATATTATACTCATTTATTGTGCTTTTAATTATTAATTTTTCTATATGTGATAGTGGATTTTCATCGATGAGTTCTTGAAAATTGGTTATTTTCCCTAAAACTATATATTTTATATATACTTTATCTATAAGGCTCAGTTTAATTTTAATTTTTTATAAATTGATTTTAATTGAGTTTTTTACCTGTAATTTTGGATTTTGTCCCTAATATTATTATATATATATATATA
>NC_142937.1:59631593-59639093 GCF_046866305.1 Octopus bimaculoides | reverse complement strand
ATATCTTTTTCCTTGATGATATTTTGCTCATATTTTATAAATGCAAATTTAAAGCATAAATTTGTAATTGATTTAATGAGCACAAATGGAAACAGCTGTAGGAAGTAAGAAGTATCAATTTATTAATAAACAATTAACTTACAATTCTTAATTTTCTTTTACTGTATTATATATATATATATATATATATATATATATATATATATATATATATATATATACCTGGTGAATGTGTGGCTCAGTGGTTCGAGCGTCGAGCTTATGATCGTCGGTTGTAAGTTCGATTCCCGGACCGGGCTGCACATTGTGTTCCCGAGCAAGACACTTTATTTCACTCAGTTCATTCAGCTGTAGAAATGAGTTGCGACGTCACTGGTGCAAAGTTGTATCGCCCTTTGCCTTTCCCTTGGATTACATCGATGGTATGGAGATGAAAGACTGGTATGCATGGACGACTGCTGGTCTTCCATAAAACCAACCCTAGGGTGTGCGTTCGCCGGTGAGGCAACTTTCCGCCCAGACTTGTACCCCGAAGGGTAACCTCTTAAGATATATATATATATATGCGTATCAAAATAATTCACTGACAGCATCATGGCATTGATATAATAGAAGACACTGGCGCAGTATATTGAGCAGTGAGATGGAACATCAAACCACGTAGTTGAAAAACGGGCTTCTTAACCACTCAGTAATATTATGATTACAAAGGATCTGGTTTCCATAAGATAAAGAAGCCTTCATAGCTGGTATTTAGATAACAAAATTGATAAATGTTACATGTTTGTATTTTAGAGGACGTCTTACATATTTTTACTGTTCTTACAAAGTGTCTTCGCAAAGTGCATATCAGCAGCTCTTTTTGCATGATTGAAAACATTAGCTTTTATAGATTTCCACTTTACCAAACAGCCAAGTGCACCAATGATGTATATGCTGGCATGCATATATGTATGCATATAAGTTGTGTTCATGTAAGTTGTATGTACATGTGTATGTATGTTTTTATGCATGTGTGTATATATGTATGTATGTATGTATGTATGCATGTATGTATGTATGCATGTATAGTTTTATTTGAAAGCGTCCTGTAAGTAAAGATACACTACTGCGTGCTTGAAATTTTAAGGAAAGCAAATCCACAATTTGCATGCATGTGTGTGTGTGTGCGAGTGAGTGTGTATACAAATATGTTTGTGTATATATATATATATATATATATATATATATATATATATATATATATATACATACATACATACATACATACATACATACATACATACATACATACATACATACACGTGTGTGTATGTGTGTGAGAGAAAGTTATTGGTATCCCGAAGATCCAAGGTGGCAGGTAAGGCTATGTAAGTGCTACAGGAGGACCGTAGTTAGACTCTCAGTTCGATAATAATACGAATGACGAGTCTAATGCGGGTCTTGTGTGAGCATGTATATGTTAAATAAAATGAGACAACAAAACCAAGACTGTGTGGAATTCATAGTACAATTATAAAGAGAACGGTAGTCTTACAGCTGTTTCTGAGATATTAGGGATACCCCTTCATCAGAGACGATATGAGATAGTTAACTAAAGGGAAGTAGTATATTTCAATATAAGGAGTTACTTTGGAAAAGAATGGATATAGGAAGTATAAAGGGAAATAAGATATATGTAGGATTTTACAGTTGCAGTTCAATTATACATCAGTTGAAGAAAGTTAAAACATGTTCTGGTTTTCGCGTTTTTTATTATTGGATTTTTTAAAAATATAAATTCTTTTACAATGCTCAAGTGTGTTAAACATTAAAAAAAATGTTCTGTGATGTTCATAAAGTTCAATTAGCGCTTTCATACATTCGTAGTAATCATCAGATTTCAAAATGTATTTAAATGACAGTTGGGTTTTTGTAAATTGTAGTAAAATGACTGACTTCTTCCTTTCTGTACCTCTTAGAAGGCTCCAACAAGCCGAATTTTTGGAATACAAATTTGACCAATCCGCACGCAGCTTCAACGTCACGGTAGGCTGGGCGTACCGATATTACTGGCATAAATCCCGCCTTTATTTTAACCAATTAGCTTGCGGTTTACATGTAATGGTTTTATGAGTGAGCAAACTTAATTGGTTTTGATCGTTTTTATTTCAGTTGGTGGAAATTTTCTGTAATTTGTTTATATTCATATGTTAAAGATAGTTTTTAATCCACATCATTAACTGGTTGTTATATTATTGTAGTTATTTCCGTTCAGAATAGATTTGAATATTTTAATAAATCGTTTTTCTATTAACTTTCTTCCAACATAACTTGTCTTGAAGTTTGTGGAAAGGAAAAATTAGAAACATTTTCTGGCCATATGTTTCTATATGTTCGCTCAATGTAATTTGACGAACATTAGTTTTCCGGATTTGTTGTCTGTGGACACATGAGCCTTCCGATAATGCATTCCCTTTCTCACCAATATATAGTTCCTCGCAATTGAGTAGATCAAACTTCTGCTTTTGCATTCCCTATCTGCATATGCGAACATCTGTCTATTTTTTGTTCTAATGGATCTACCAGTATGCATGTATTGACACATTCCACATCTGTTATCATTACACTCATTACACTTGGATACTGTGAATGCGTTATCCTGTTTGTTCATGTTGAATTTTACCTTTGTTAATAGTTTTTATGTTATGTGGTTACCTGTTGCTTAAGATAAGTGTTTGATTAGTTATTATTACTTTTAATTTTTCCCTTTGTTTCATGACTGGCAAATTTGTTTTTAATGATGTTAAAAATGTTTTGGTGATGCGGATATATATATATATATATATATATATATATATATATATATATATATATATATATATATATATATATATATATATATATATATATATATGTATATATATATATGTATATATATGGTATGATGTTGCTCGTTTATCCATCAATAGTTATTGACCATATATATATATAAGTAAGTGAAAGGAAGTGGTACTTAACACTTTTAGTAGGAATTACATTTAGAATTAAATAACAGTTTGGTTCAACTCTATGCAATTTAAAGTTTTGTAGGCTCATAGAATGAACTTCTTTCGTCAGGTGTCTAGATAGGTTTGTTCTGCCAACCTGCAGAATTTCAAGTTCTATGGATCCTTTCTCTGGAAGCATACGCATGTACACATATGCATATATATATATATATATATATATATATATATATATATATATATATATATATATATATATATATATATATATATATATATATATATATATATACATACATATATATATGATGAGTGCTTCATCTTGACAGGTGATAACCATCGCATCAACACACACGCCACACCTCTCCACACTGCACAATCATTCCGTTGATGAGCCCTCAGATGACTTTTAAGGCCAGCTGCTGACTGACAGGGTTTAAAACACAAGTAACAGATATTACTCAAGTTTGCTCAATATCTTTGAAATCTGATTCTGAAGGAATGCTTTTCGTGAACTAGCATACATGTTTTAAGTCCAGTTATTGTCTTTCATGTTTTGTGGCATATGACACAAGTCATAAGAGGCGGTCGGTGCTCAAGATTATGACCTCTCTGGGCATTTCGATTTTCATGTAACATGATTCACATGTCCTGCTTTTGACCATAGAGCACGGTCACAAATAATACATATCCAATGCTCACTGTTGATTTCAGTTCCAGTTGTTCCTTTACGACAGGCCCTTTTAAACTCAGAGTGCTGAATTATCTTTTCCTCCCAGGCATTACAACCTGTTCTAACAGCACCTCTCCACTTGTCCCGACTTAGAACATCAATTTCCCAATCACTTTTATTCATATTTAGTTTCTTCGGGTTTTTCTTCACATAGTCTTTATATCTCTTCTTCGGCTTATTCTGTGGCCGTAAACCAGAGCTGAGCTCATCATAAATAAGACGCTTTGGCGATCGCTCATCTTTCATTCTAATATTATATCCAGTCCATCTCATTTGAGCCAAGATAACATGTTCAATTGAGCTACAACGTGCCATGCGCAAAACTTCTGTATCTAGTAAGAAACATTCCCACTTGACTCCTAAGATACGTCTGAGGCACTGTTGATGAAATCTCTCCAACATTCTCGTATGACGCCTGTAAGTGGTGCACGTCTCACTCGAATAAAGAAGTGCAGCAATACACGCGTTTTATAGACACTGATTTATATATTTATGTATATATGTATGTATATATATGCATGCATATATTATGTATGTATATATATGCATGCATATATATATTATGTATGTATATATATGCATGCATATATATATATATATATATATATATATATATATATATATATATATATATATATATATATATATATATGTATGTATGTATGTATGTATGTATGTATATGTATGTATATATCTATGTATATATATGTATGTATATTATATATGTACTAGCGGGATCTGTAAATATTTCATGGAATTAATGGTAAAACTATTGGGTTATTTCTGAAAACTTTATCCCAAAAAACCTGAAAGTGTAGCCTGTGTTGTGTCTGTATGGAAGGATAGCCGCTCATCTGCTACTCATTGAAAAGTGAAGGAAATTAGAATACGATGATTATATAATGCACTTTATATATACACTTTATATAATTTATCCACAATTGTACAGACTTAATACAAAGTACCCATAGAATAGATATTTACTCTTAGTTATCCATTTTTCCCCTTAGCAAAAAAAAAAAAAAAAGAAAGAAAGAAATGACATTTTAAATTTTACCTGGTTACAATTTCATACCTAGAAAACAAACATTTTATAGTAAAAAAAAAATTAATCTTAGATGTAAAATATAGGGGTCACAATTTCACAGGGATAAAAATTTAGTGCAACATGGCATACTCTGAAAACAACATCGTTGGTAATATATAAGCCAAGATGATGGATCAGAGCCTATACACATTTCAATTTACCACCATTTCGTCCTCCACCTCCTTCACCACCATCATCACCATCTCTGTCTGTCTATCTGTCTGTCTGTCTCTCTGCCTTTCTTTAACCTCACCATCAAAACATTACTCTACCACCTGATAATATAATTTTATATTCCTAAACCTCCTCCTCTATATCACTAACTTTTTAAACGTTTTTTAAACATTATGTTTCCCCACCTCACGTCATGGACACTTCTCTTTCCCTCTTTTTCTCTCTCCCACTTTTCTTTCTCCCTCTTTCTATCTCTTTGTATTATCCACTTTCCTGGCGCCTTTTCTTTTTCCCTATTGTTCTCTCTTTCCCTTCAACTAAACACGTTAAAGCGTTACGGACGGGCTAAGTAACGTACGAACAAGCAGAATTATTATAAGGTGATTGTGTGTCCATCGATATATATTGCTATGTATACACACACACACACACACACACACACACACACACACACACACACACACACACGCATACACACACATTCATATACATACACACATACAAGCTGGATCCATGCTTTTCTAAATCAAACATATTTAATGACATAACAGCAACAAAATAAATGAATAAGTAGAAAGTAATAATAATAATAATAATAATAATAATAATTGTATCACCATTTCATAGTAAATTGTATTTCATCGTAAATCTCATAGCAAATTTATTCTCTTTTAACAATCCCTTTGAAAATAAAGTACCATTTTTTCTTCAATTTTATGTCTTTGTATCTGTACTACAGACGATAATTCTTTCTAGATCAAATGTTCCCAAATGCTTCTCCTTTCTTTCTTTCTCTCTTTCTCTCTCTCTCTCTCTCTCTCTCTCTCTCTCTCTCCTTTACCCTCTCCTCTCTGCTTTTGTGTTTGCATGTGTGTGCGTGTGCATGTATACGTGTGTGAGTGTGTGTATGTGTGTGTGTGCGTATGTGTATGTGTATGTGCCGCGAGTGTGTATGTGTGTGTGCTGTGTGTTCGTGTTGCTATCACAACGCTTGCAACCGGTGTTTGTTTCATTACGACCCCGTAACCTTGTCGTTCGGCAAAAAAGATCGATAGAATAAATACTAGTTTAAAAAGAAAAAAAAAACAACTAAGTACTGGGTCCATTTATTCAACTAAATCTCTTCAAGCAGCTGCCCCCTCATGGTCGCAGTCTAATGACTGCAAAGAAATATGATACATATGTGTGTGTGTGTATCTATCTATCTAGCTATCTATCCATCCATTCATCTGTCTATCTATCTATCTATCTATCTATCTATCTATCTATCTATCTATCTATCTATCTATCTATCTATCTGCCCATCTGTCTGTCTGTTTGTCTATTTATATATTTATATAAATATAGATATATTGTCTTAGAAATACTTTCCTAGAATGTAGTCATGAACCCACTCACACCCCCTCACACGTACGCACTCATACACAGATTCAACCATTTTCATACTCATACATGCATAACTGACTGTAGTATATACGCGTGGTATGTAATACGGGCGACAGATATATATATATATATATATATATATATATATATATATATATATATATATATATATATATATATATATACAGAGAGAGAGAGAGAGAGTGAGAGAGAGAGAGAGAGAAAGGAACTTAAATATAAAATCACATTGTCATATATATCTTTTGTATTTTTGAAAATCAGGTTGAAACAGGGTACACAACATACACCCTGTTTCCGATATTATAACCTTGATTTTTAATGCTGTATGATCAGGCCTTTGTATTTTGTACTATTAAGATAGCAATCTGGCAGAATCGTTAGCACACCGGACAAAATGCTAAGCGACATTTCGTACGTCTTTACATTCTGAGTTCAAATTCTGCTGATGTCGAATTTGCGTAAGGGCCCGATAAAAGAGTTCCAGTCAGCCACCAAGTAACCATCTTAGTCCCTTCTCCCAAATTTCTGGCCTCTTTGCCAAAATTTAAAACCAATGTATACCTTTTGTATTTATGAAACTTAAGTGGAAACAGCGTACATGTTACGCACCGTGTTTCATGTGCCCTGTTACAATTAGATAGCCGTAATTTTTAATTTTGAATGGTCAGGCTTCAGTATTTAATATTAGCTGGCACATATGATACACACAAATACGTATATACACACTTTTATATAATAACAAACGTACACACAAACACAGGCTACATGGAAACACACGCCTGTCCACATACGCACAGACACGTATGCAAATGTATACATTCGAAGTCATATAACACATATATGTATATATATATATATATATGCTTGTAAGTACGCGTGAGTATGTTTCTATGCGCAGCACGCATGTGTTTGTGCTTTTGTTTCGAATATAACGCCTTCCACCACCGCCAATCTGTCGTTTGTATTTCCTTGTTATTTTATTATAAGATTTTGTTGTTTACAGTTTTTTTTCTCTATGACAAAAACAAAGAAAAAGTGATAAATAGATGAAATTAATAAAAAGGAATTAATAGCCCCCACTCAGTACTTAATTTATCCACCCCAAAAGCAAT
>NC_142937.1:59601593-59629093 GCF_046866305.1 Octopus bimaculoides | reverse complement strand
ACTAAAAACTGAACAAGTATAAAGATCTTGAAATAGAAATTAGCAAAAGGTGGAACCTGAAGACTAAAATAATACCTGTTGTCATAGGTGCCCTGGGAATGATAGCAAAAGGGGCTGATTACTACCTAACTCAGATACCAGGAAACACCAAAATGGCAGAAATTCAAAAGATAGTGCTCATGGGAACTGCCCATATCCTACGCAAAATGCTTTCTATATAATCTCAAGTTTTAAAACAAACACATAATTTTCTTATGGCTTCTTAAACATTCCCTAGAACAACACTATGTACAAAACCAAATATATGACACCCTAGGCATAACACCAACATGAACCTCTAACTTGTTGTCTCTTGAGGTTTCTGGGTGAGATTTGGAACCAATTTAAACAAATGTAAAGCAAAAGTCAAACATAAAATAATAATATTAATAATAATTATTATAATAATCTTGGTATAAAAGATGGGTTACGGCAAATATTCTGCTCAATAGAACAGATTTGCTTGTCAGTTGCTTGACCTTAACCAGTTGAGCATGTCCCTTAATGGCTGACGATATGTTCATCTCTAATCACAAGCAGAAGTAGTGGGGGAGCATCATAGCCATGTGTTGAAAGGAATTCTTTTGGGTGTGGATCATTCACCTCTGGAAACATGGGTGTTTTATTCAACATCCTTACACAACCCTTATTCAAGGACTTATTGAGCGGGATGAGCTACCCGACCTGAAGAAAATTCTAATTTGGCTCCACCTGGATGGTCATGAACTGTTAATCTTCATATAAGATCACCATGTCGCGGCGCGCATATGGTTGTGGTGCATGTGCCTGGTGTACCCTTACCAGAGAGGTAGTCATGATGGGTACTCTGGGCTTCGTATATTTGTTCCCTAGTGTCACTTTGATGGCATGCACTGCTCTCACACTCATTCAATAATAATAATAATAATTATTATTATTTCATTTAGTTGCCACAAGGGTGAAAGATAAGGAGAGAAAAACTGAAATGAAGACCAAGAATACAGTGCATGAGATTAATTGGCAAAAAGCATGACCCTCCCCAAATATAACAAAACCATTTGTAATTTTTCAGTAAAACAGAGTCAAGACTATTGAAAAGGTTGCAAGGCGCAACGAAAATTTTAGGAAAATAAAAATAAGGAATAAGTGGAAATTTTACCGGTGAGTGTGTTAAATTATAAGGCACAAAAAGAAAATGACTCTCCCCAAACACAACAGAATATGCTTCAACACACGAACTCACATAAAGATTCTTGCAAACCAAATCCCCAAACGAAATGTAATGCATAATTTTCCTCGTGTCCTAGAAGAATTTACCTTTTATCTTTTACTTGTTTCAGTCATTGAGTTGCAGTCATGCAGGGGCACCATTTGGAAGAGCTTTGTCGTACAAATCAACGCCAATATTTTCTTCTTTTAATGTGCCATTTACTCTGTCGGCCTCTTTCCCCGAACTGCTAGATTACGGGGACAGAATCACACCAACACCAGTTACCAGGCAGTGGTAAAGGACATACACTGTATATATATATATATATATATATATATATATATATATATATATATACACACACACGCATACAAACATACACACACATATACATATATTTTTTTATTCTTTTATTCTTTTACTTATTTTAGCCATCTGATTGTAGCCATGCTTTAGTCAAAGATATCGACTCAAGGACTTATTCTTTGTAAGCCTAGTACTTATTCTATCGGTTTCTTTTGCCGAATCGCTAAGTTTCGGGGATGTAAACACACCAAAATCGGTTGTCAAGTGATAGTTTGGGAGGAAACACGCGCACGCACACACACAAAGTTTCCGTCTACTAAATTAACTCACAAGGCTTTGGTCGGCCCGAAGCTATAGTGGAAGACAGTTGCCCAAGGTTCCAGGCAGTAGGACTGAATCTGGAACCATGTTATTGGGAAGCATGCTTCCTACCACACAGACATGCCTGCAACTCCACAGTCACGCCTGCAGCTCAACACAGCCACGCCTTCGCCTTCACGCAGCCACAACTGCACTTATATATATCTATATACATATACAGGGCCGGAAGCATATCAATACCAGTTATCATCGGTTGTGGAGGACAAGCACAAACACAAAGACAGCACTTAAGTAAATATATGTACTAGCATACCTGTGTCGTCAAAAATGCTGACAGTCTAATTAATGGCAGAAAATAGCATATCACCAACACAGTTGGGAAGACCATTAATAAATGTCAGCAATATAGTAAAAATGTGTACAAACAATGAATAGAAGCACTTGAAGAATGAGATACGATTGTAACGTCTCGGTTGAAAGTATCGCCACATAATGTACGTGTGTGTACATAGACACAAACACACCCATACCCACATTCACACAAATGTACATATATATATATATACATATATATGCACACTTGTATATACATATATATATATATATGCATGTATATATCTGTATATATGTATGTATATATATGTATATATAGGTATATATGTCTGTATGTATATGTATATGTATATATATGTATATATACATATACACATACATACATATATGTATACATATATACATATATTTGAACATACATATATACATACATAGATATATGCATATATACATACACACACACACACACACACACACACACACACACACATATATATATATATATATACTAATGCAAATTGCATATATGTACTTATATAATTATATTACAGACATATCTCTGCCTCCTCTCTCTTTCTCTCGCTCTCTCTCTCTCTCTCTCTCTATATATATATATATATATATATATATATATATATATACAGAGAGAGAGAGAGAGAGAGAGAGAGAGAGAGAGAGAGAGAGAGAGAGAGAGAGAGAGAGAGAAAAATAAATGCATATATATATGTATATGCATGTGTGTGTGTGGATATATTTATATATTCGTTCACTTACCATTTATGTACACGTCATGCAAAGGATAATATTTTGAAATCTAGTGTTTAATTTTTAATTTCATATATATATTTGTGTGTGTGTGTTTGAGGGAGAGAGAGAGACAGAGAGACAGAGAAAGACAGAGAGAGACAGAGAGAGAGACACAGAGAGACACAGAGAGACACAGAGAGACACAGAGAGACACAGAGAGAGAGACTGATAAATATAGTTTACGATAAACATTTGCAGTTTTATTTAATTAAAACAGTGTCCTTGGAGCAATGCTATTAAATGCTGTTGCCTGCCTTAGCATCTGTGAATGTCACTCACTCGTACTCCGTAGCGGTATGTAAGTCTTATGGAAGGACCGTACTTAAATTCTCGGTTCGATAATAATACGAGTGAGGAGTCTAATTCAGGTCTTGTATGAGCATGTATATTTATTTAACACACACACACACAAGCACTCACACACATGTATAGATATATGACGGGCTTCTTACAGTTTCCGATTACCAAATTCACTTATAGGGCTCTGGTCGGCCCGTATATGCATATATATATATATATATATATATATATATATATATATATATATCTGTAATATATATATATATATATATATATCTGTAATATAATATGTGACATTTATTCGAGTTTCGGATGTTGGGGCGGAAACTCGGAGTTTTATTATGGCAGCCGAATAATTGTCACATATTTACATAATGTCGAGGTCTCTTTCATTCTTTTGTTGTGTTACCATTACTATTAATATATATATATATATACTACCAGAGATACCGGCGTTGCTCGTTTCACATGGACATGAAGAATTAGACTTTTCTAATGAACTGGAATATCTATGATTCGAATTTCATCAAAATTGGAGATTAAGAATTTAAATGAGGGTTCTTTCCCTCTTTAAACATCTTAACAAAATTTCTAATCATGACATATTTATCCCATACTACTCATCTTTATGCCCAGAATCCAAAATCCAAATCTTATAAAGCCTATTCAAAGGATTTTCCACCTGAAAAATGGAGCATGTGGGAGTTAAGGCCCCTGTTAAGGAACCTTAAAGTCAACCAGAGAAGTTGAATTAAAGTCAACCAGAGAAGTTGAATTAAAGTCAGCCAGAGAAGTTGAATTGTTGGGAATCTTTTTTAACTTGTGTCTTATATCTATTGTTCAAACTTCTTTGAAATCGGAAATATTTTAGTGTTCACTGGGTTTATAAAAGAGAGTCAAGCCAATGGAAACCAAAAGACGAATGATCACAATAAGTAGTCAGCTACCCAACCCTAGTTGTTACCACTCCCCAATCTATCTATCTATCTATCTATCTATCTATCTATCTATCTATCTATCTATCTATCTATCTATCTATCTCTCTCTCTTTCTCTCTCTCTCTCTCTCTCTCTCTATCTATCTATCTATCCATCTTTCTATCCATCTATTTATATATGTGTGTGTATGTGTGTGCGCGCGCGTGTGTGTGTGTTTATGTATGTGTATATACATTTTCCGCCTACCATATCTACTGATACGGTTTTGGTCGGCCGAGGCTACAATAGAGGTCATTTGCCTGTAGTGCCATGCAGTGGGACAGAACCTGGATCCATATGGTTTGGAGGCAGACTAATCTACGACTACTCTCCGATCCATCTGTTTATCTATCCATCAAGCTAACTTCTATTCGTCTGCCCCTTCATGGAGAGAGAGACTTCTTAAGAAGTAACTGAAATGCAAATGAATCGTTAACCATTTACTCATAACGTTTAGAAATATCACTTTACAGAAAAAAATATTTGTTGTGTGTGTGTGTGTGTGTGTGTGTGTGTGTGTGTGGATGCCAGTGTGTATGTATGTGAATGTGTGAATATATGTTCGTGTGTGTTTTTGTCTATTCATGTGAGTGTGTTTGTGAGTGTTTGTTTCTCTGTGTGTGTGTGTGGATGACTATGTGTATGTATGTGAATGTGTGAATGTATGTGTTTGTTTGTGTGTGTGTGTGTGTGTGTGTGTGTGTGTGTGTGTGTGTGTGTGTGTGTGTGTGTTGGTTAGGATAGGTAGCAGAGATTCCTTGAAGTTGAATGTGGATCAAAAAAGTAGGAACTCTGGATAGGAGGTGTTACCTGTGGTAATACAAACTGAGTGCACGTGAAATGTTTGTCAGAGAGAGCGTCTGACTGCAGAAAAACGTGAAACAACCAATGAGACTATTAACATTAACCCTGTTAGAGTGCTCCACATTATGAGCCATACAAAAAAGTTTATACATTTAGGCCGTCAAATGCTACCTGCTTATACACATACATATGTGCGAGTGTCATTTAACGTTCCACACACACATTTAAGCACGCACCTGCATATAATATATTATGATATAATATAGCATAATGTATATGTATATTTGTATGTCTGTGTGTGTGTGCGTGCGAGTGTTATGTGTATGTGTTTGCGTGCTAATGTATGTATGTATGTATGTATGTATGTATGTAAAAACACTTGACGGAAGTTCTTGGAAATTTAAGATGCTCAAGCGTTGTGTCAGTCATCATATCTACTTAGATGAGTTGGACGTATGGAATATTATCGGATTACAAAACAGCTCTTCTACTGTGAGCTGTGCGCTGGAAAACGTCTTCAGCACAAAATGAAGAAACTGTAGACCAACGTATAGAACTGGGAAGAAATAACTTTGGATGAAGCTGAGTGGAGGTAGCGTATAAAGAACAGTAAGAAAATTTTGTGCACAAAAGCACAAAGCGCTGATTTTGAAGCAGCTGTCATCAGAACCTCGGTGAGAACACACAGTGGTGGAGGTGTGAAATTTGTCTTCGTTCACTCCTTTCCAAGGCTTTGTAAGTCACCCATCTAAAGTTCCATAAAAGATCAACTGCATGCAATATCCTTCCTTGTAGACTGGGTGATTCCACGTGCATAGTGTGTTAAAGGGCTTGCAGGTATGAGAGTGCTCGAAAGATTCCAAGGGTTAAGAGACTAATAACGGTTCACAACGACCATATCTCAGGAAATAATACGAACAATCCGGTAGAAGTCACAACTTTTGCCTGTCTCCCATGCTTCAAACCATACAGATCTTCAGCGGGACTGCATAGTCATCTGAGAGGTCATAGAACGGAATGTCAGAAATGCCATTGACAACGAAGACACTCAGAGAGACGGCAATCATCTGTGAAGATACAGCAATAACCGTGTATGTTTGGCTGGATGTAAGAATGGATGGATGAATGCTTCTATGAATATGTCTGCTGCCTGGGAAATAGATCTACAAAATATAATATTGAATATCTACAAATTATTATTATCTGTGTCTTTACATCCATTGTTGCTATAAAGTATTATATTATATGATATCTCTCAGTGAAGCATGAATTGTAAAATTACTCTCTCTGGATTAACATTTCCAAAGATAGAACATGCAATGCATGTGTGTGTATGTGTGTGTGTGCGTGTGTGTGTATGTGCGTGTGTATTCGTACATACATACATGCATGCAAGCATACATGCATATGTGCATACATACATATGTGCGTGT
This sequence comes from Octopus bimaculoides, assembly GCF_046866305.1. Taxonomy (NCBI): domain Eukaryota; kingdom Metazoa; phylum Mollusca; class Cephalopoda; order Octopoda; family Octopodidae; genus Octopus; species Octopus bimaculoides. Next base: position 59,622,584 of record NC_142937.1, on the reverse strand, counting down.
GTGTGCATGTATATGTATAATGTATATATAGAAACACACACACACATATACACATATATACATAAATATCGAATTAGCAAAACACATATCTTGTGTATGTTTGTTCGATATTGTTTATATCTCTCGAACTGCTTTTAACTCATACTTGAATTTTCCGTGGTATGAAACGTTGAACATACATGCAGATGCATCTTACACCATTTTGCGTAGAGCTGCAATGGGCCTCGTTTCGGGTACACGGTATTGACAAGTCATAAAAGTTCGAAACATCGATGTCTATCGCTCCTGAATGGGATCTGATGTGAGTTATCTCGCTTGTCTATGATTCCCAGGTGTTTTAACACCAGGCCTATTGAAAAGAATATATTCTGTTAGGCCAACAAGGGAAGCCTACCCACGAACTATCAAAACACATACCTTATATAAGTCTGTTCCATATTGTTTATATCTATTGAGCTGCTTTTAACTCATATTTGTATATATACATATGTGTGTGTGTGTGTGTGTATTACATACATACATATATAAATACACACACACACACACACACACACACACACACACATATATATATATATATATATATATATACATATATATATATATATATATATATATATATATATATATATATATATATATATATATATATATATATATATATATATATATATATATATATATATGCACACGATTAACATGCAACATGGAGAATGTTCATTAGAACGCTATGAAAAGATTTGAACAACAAAACTAAAATTAGTTGGCTCTAAGATTGAAGAATAAGATTCATTTGAAAAGTTTCAACATATAAAAGGAGCAAGTAAAAAACCCAGCATAAAACGTAGCTCATAAAAGCTAACATAATATAAAGTTATCCACAGCAGCATTTTTTTAGGCGTAGCTTTGTGGTAAGAATTTTGCTTACGAGTTCAGTCCTATTGGGTGGTACCTTCAGTCCCATTGCGTTGCAACTTAATGGTTTGGCACTGGAATCCAATAAAATAAATAATAGGCTTTAAAAAGAATAAGCGCTAGCATCAATTCGTTCGACTAAAATTTTACCGCAGTCTAATGTCTGAAACATGTATAAGATATGAATACTATATTTCTTAATATCACAACTGCGCACGACAGCAAACGTGTGCTTCAAATTTTATCAATGTTATGATGCGTAACAATCTTGTGTTCGGGTATATACATGCACAGACACATACATACGAATGATAATGCTTTCAAATTTTGGTACCAGGCCAGCATGCATCGACCGTAGTGTTTAACAGGTTCTTATTTTATCGACTGAGTGAATGAAAGGCAAAATTGACCTCGGCTGAATTTGGACTCAGAACGTGAAGGCGGATGAAATGCCGCTAAACATTTTCCCTGGCATACAAACGATTCTGACAGTTCACCACCTTATACATGCAATAATAATATTTATTACTAGCAGAGATACCCGGCGTTGCTCAGGATTAAAATGCCATAGTTTTTTGTTGTTTTACTTGTTTCAGTCATGTGAGTGCGGCCATATCTATCTATCTATCTATCTATCTATCTATCTATCTATCTATCTATCTATCTATCTATCGGTCTATCGGTCTATATATGCATATATTATATATGTATATGTATATAGATAGACAGATAGATAGATAGATTGATAGAGAGAGAGAGAGAGAGAGAGAGAGAGAGCGAGCGAGAGAGACAGAGAGAGAGAGAGAGAGAGAGAGAGAGAGAGAGAAATAGAAAAGATGGAGGTGGAAATAGCACAGAAGTAAAAGTAAGTCTAATATATTTCAATTTAAGAGGGAATCTAATAACAATGATTTAAGAATTATATAAAGAAAATATTACTGGTTTCGATGTATCTCATCTTATCAGTAAAATTTTATAAAAATTTTATGTAAAAACAGTTTATCTTCTGTCTGGAGTTCAAGAACATGTCAAGACATGTTCTTGGCTCCCAGAAAAAAGATAAACTGTTTTTACTTCACATTTTTATAAATTTGTATTGATATTTGCTAAGAAGAGATACATCGAAACCGGTAATATTTTCTTTATACTCTAAGTTACGGGGATGTAAACACACCACTATCGGTTGTCAAGCGATGTTGGGGGGGGGGGACAAACACAGACACACAAACATATAAACATATGTATATATATATATATATATATATATATATATATATATATATATATATATATATATATATATATATATATATAATAATATTAGGGACAAAATCCAAAATTACAGGTAAAAAACTCAATTAAAATCAATTTATAAAAAATTAAAATCAAATTGAGCCTTATAGATAAAGTATATATAAAATATATAGTTTTAGGGAAAATAACCAATTTTCAAGAACTCATCGATGAAAATCCACTATCACATATAGGAAAATTAATAATTAAAAGCACAATAAATGAGTATAATATAAAGTAAAGTAAATATCATAAGATAAATATAATATAATTAATTATATTATATTTATTATATTTATCTTATGATATTTACTTTACTTTATATTATACTCATTTATTGTGCTTTTAATTATTAATTTTTCTATATGTGATAGTGGATTTTCATCGATGAGTTCTTGAAAATTGGTTATTTTCCCTAAAACTATATATATATATATATATATACGACGGGCTTCTTTCAGTTTCCGTCTTCCAAATCTACTCACAAGGCTATAGTAGAAGACAATTGTCCAAGGTGCCACACAGTGAGAATGAACCCGGAACCATGTGGTTTGTAAGCAAGCTACTTACCACACAGCCACTCCTGGACCTGTATGTGTGTGTGTATATATATATATATATATATATATATATATCTATATGTGTGTGTGTATATATATATATATATATATATATATATATATATATATATATATATATATATATATATATATATATCCATATATATATATATATATATATATATATATATATATATATATATATATATATATATAAGTTGGGGAAAAGAACCAAAGTTCATGAATTCATCCATAGAAATCCAGTCACATGTAGAAAAAGATAATTAGTTTATATATATATATATAGATATATATATACATTTATACATGCATACGCACATACACGTATATATATATATATATATATATATATATATATATATATATATATATATATATATATATATATATACATATATATAAATACATATATACATATATATACATATATATACACAAATATGTATGTAAATACATGTCTGTGTGTGACGTGTATGTATGGATGAGAGTGAGTTATACATGCACTTCCGTCATACATACATACTGATACACTCAATTGGCCTTATATAAATTTTGTTACGCCTTGGCTATACACACGGTACTCAGACATGCATACACACATCCAAGGTAAACACGCTCACATACTTGCACACAAACACCTTCTTATACCCATAAGTGTGCGTTTCTGTGTGTGTGTGTGTGTGTGTGTGTGTGTGTGTGTGCGCGTGCGAGTAAGTGTCTGTGTGCGCGTGTGTTTGATGAAATCGTATTTATGCACGGAGAAATTAACGAGGTAGATAGGGAGAAAAGATTTCTTACGTGACAACGAACGAAAGTGAGAGAGACTGGATAAGCTACAGAGAGAGAAGGAGAGAGAGAGAGAGAGAGAGAGAGAGAGAGAGAAAAAGAGATGGAGGGTGAGGGAGAGAGAAAGGGTAAGATAACGCGTCGGAGCGAGGGTACAGATCGGGCGAAGAACTGAGAGGAAGGGTCACCTTATTTAGCGGCTAAAAGAAAGACGGTTGTATAACAGAGAAAGTGAATGAGCGAGGAAAGAAGAAACGGAAATAGAGAAAGTGCGAGAGGGAGAAAGAGAGAGAGAGAGAGAGAGAGAGAGAGAGAGAGAGAGAGAGAGAGAGTCAAGGAGAGGAGAGGGAGAGGGAAGTAAAGAGGTAGGGGAGAGAGAGAGGGAGGGACAGTGAAAATTAACGGAGAATCGAAAGAGACTAATGTAATATACATGGTTTGTAGGAGTGCAAAAACATTGTGGTGTGTGCTTGCGTGTGTGTGTGTGTGTATGTGTGAGTGTGTGTGTGTGCATGCGTATGCGCGCGTGTGTGTGTGTGTGTGTGTGTGTGATGACTGATTGCGTAGCTGTATTTGTGTGCATTACTATGCGCATGAGCGTGTGCGTATATGCGTGTGTGTGTATATATGTATGTGTGTGTGCGTGCGTCTGTGAGTATGTGTGCGTGTGTCTGTGTGTGATGATTGACTGTGTAGCAGTATTTGTGTGCATTACTATGTGCATATGTGTGTTTGTGTGCGTGCGTGTGTGTGCATATGCGTGTGTGTACGTGCGTGTGTGTGTGAGTGTATCTGTGTGAATGCATGTGTAGATGTGTGTGTATATGTATGTTCGTGAGTCCGTACGCATACAGGAGTGAATCGGCGTGTAAGCACTTACAATATGAATATGATTGTGTATGTGTGTGAATGTCGGCGTATGTAAGTGTGTACGTATGACTGAATATTAATGTGTAATTGCTAGCGTCTATTTGCATGCGTGCCAATATATGTAAGTTTGTGTGTGTGCGTGCGCACGTGCGTAAATGTGTAAATCGGTGCATGTGTTAAGTCTGTATATATATATATATATATATATATATATATATATAGATGCGTGAAAGTGTGAATAGGCCTGTGTGCCATGTGCGTGTGTGTGTGTGCGTGCAGACGTGTGCGTGCAGGTGTGTGCGTGCAGGTGTGTGCGTGCAGGTGTGTGCGTGCAGGTGTGTATATAATTGTGCACGTGTCTGTGTCAATATGTTAGTTGTGTGAGTTTATATGTGTGCTATCGTGAATGTGTGTATTTGTGTATGTGTATGTGTATGTGTGCTTGTATATCAATGTGTGTATTTGTGTGTGTAATTGTGTGTGTGTGTGTGTGTGTGTGTGTGTGTGTGTTTGCATACGTGTCTGTGTGTCTAGTTGTAAGTTGGTGCGTTTGTGTTTGTGTAGTGTTTGTGAGTCTTGATTTCTTTTTTGTTTGTGTTGTTTCTGTATGTATCTTTGAGTGAGTGTGAATATGTGTGTTTGCATGTGTTTGTGTGTGTGTATATGTGTGTGTACTTGTAAGTCTGTGCATTAGTGTTTGTGTATATATTTATTTTTGTGTGAGTGCGTACGCGTGTGTGTGAGTTTGTGTCTGTGAGCGTGTGCATTTGTAATGTGTCTGCCATGTTTTAATGAATTCTTATGCGTGTGTGTGTATGTATGTGTTTAGGTGTATGTGTGTATGTGTGTGGGGTTGTGAATGTCTGTCTATGAGCTAAATAGTAACACAACGAAAGATGTAAGAATAAGAAAATGAGAAAAGAGTGTTTGGTAGCGAGAGGGAAATGCATCTCTCTGCATGTGTGTATAAGTGTGTATAAATATGTGTATGTGTGTGTGAGGGAGAGAAAGAAAGAGAGAGAAAGAAAGAAAGAGAAAGGCAATACAAGGGGCGAGTGACTCGTAGTAAAGTAGTTAGGGAGGTTGGTCAATAGAGCAAAAACAAAAAAAAATAAAAGAATAGAAGCAGAGAATATAGCAGGCAGGAGAAGTAAATAAAAGAAAAAACAGCAAAAACATCAAGACAGAGAGAAAACAACAACAAAAACAGTGTGTTGAACGCTTTAAGAAAATGTAGGATGCAGTGAGAAGTATAGGGACATAATGATTAGCCGCTGGAAGTAAAGAATCGTGCGATACATAACGTATATATGGCTGTGGAGTAAGATGCTTGCTTCCCAACCACTGGGTTTCAAGTTCAGTTCTACTGCGTGGCACCTTGAGTAAGTGTCTTCTGTTATAGCCTCGGGCCGATCAAAGCCCTTTAAGTGGATATGGTAGATGAAAACTGAAAGAAGTCCGTCGTATATCTATCTATCTATCTATCTATCTATCTATCTATCTATCTATCTATCTATCTATCTATCTATCTATCTGTCTGTCTGTCTGTCCGTCTGTCTGTCTGACTCTCTGTCTGGATATCTAACTATCTATTTATATGTGTGTGTGTGTATGAGTGTGTGTGTGTGTGTGTTTATGTGAGTGTTTGTCTTTGAGTCTGTGTTTGCCCCCTTTCCATCGTTTGACAACTGATGTTGGTGTGTTTACGTCCCCGTAACTTAACGGTTCGGCAAAAGTGATTGATAGAATGAGTATCAGTCTTGGGGTCGATTTCTCCGACTAAAAATTGGTGCTCCAGTATGGCCACAGTCAAATGACTGAAAGAAGTAAAAGAATAAAAGAATATATATATATATATATATATATATATATATATATATATATATATGTATAGATGTTACAACAACCAAAATTACATTACTTGCAGAAATATAAGCTAAAATTAAGTATTTTAGGAACATGAAACTCTGAGTAACAGTAACAATTCCGTGTATAAAACACATTACTCTACCCTTGGTATTCGAGCCTAAAAACCTAACGAACGTTTTCCTGTTTCTTTTGCCTTTTCCTTTTCCTTTCATTCCCATTTTTCTTCTATTTATATTTCTCAAGTCATTCTGACGATGTTTGTTAAATGGAATAAGTATTAGGCTTTAAAAAAGTCCTGCGGTCGACTTGTCCGATTAAAACACTTCAAAGCGGTGCTCCAGCACGGCCGTAGTGAAATGACTAAAACAATTAACAGAATATGTTTGTCGGTATGTTGTTTATAAATGTTAAGAGCAGTAGCGTAGTAGGGATGGACGTCTAGTTAAATAAACGAAATACCGGTTTCAACTTTTTGATAGTGTTACTTCTTTTAAATCGCAAATGCCGTTTGTGGAGCATACGAAAATAGTCTTCTTTGCTTTATTTTCCGCTGAAGTAAAGCAGCATGCACAATACTACCACTAAGTTTACTACCAGTAAGTTTAAAACTTATCTCCCTGAAATGTGTGTGATATATAAACATTTGCACTAGCATGCCGACGTGGATCTTTGGTAAGAAGCTTGCTTTCCAACCACATGGTGCCGGGTTCAGTCCCACCAAGTAGCACTTTGCAAAGTGTCTTCTACTATAGCCTTAGGCTGGAAGCGCCTTGTGATTGGATTTGGTAGATGGGAACTGAAAGAAGCCCGTCGTATATATATATATATATATGTGTGTATGTATGTATGTATGAGTATGTCTGTGTGTGCGTACGTGCGAGTTTGTGTGTGTGAGTGTGTGCGAGTGTGCGTGTATGTTTGATGTGAGTGTGTGTATGAGTGTATGTGAGTGTCTGTGTGTGCTTGTGTGTATATATGGGTGTCTGTGGTTCTTTTTGTGTTTGCTACCCACCGCCTCTTGACAATCAGTGTTGGAGTGCTTATGTCTCCGTAACGTGATAAACTAGCGGTTTATTGGATTTATTGGATTAAATATTCTTCAAGGCGGTACTCCAGCATGGCTGCCGTCTAATGACTGAAACAAGCAAAAGATAAAAAATAAGACGCACACACACACACACACACACACACACACACAAATACACACATATACACACATATACACACACGCATACAGATACGTGTTTGACTTTATACGTATGTGTGTTTACGTGAGCCACCATGTCTTCGTTGGAGCCACCAGAAGACAAACAATTTGATTTTTATGCAGATATCGCGAGATATTGCATTATTAATTGTTATAGAGAGTGCTTTAAAAATCTCTGTTAATTTGATTATCAACCTACTTAGAATGTTTTTCTGTATATTTTATTCTTATTTTTCTTTCTCTCCATTCTTCTTTCTTTTCTCTCGCACCCTCTCTCTCTCTCCCTTTCTTTCTCTCTCTCTCTCTCTCTCTCTCTCTCGCTCTCTCTCTCTCTCTCTCTATATATATATATATATATAATGTCTATCTATCTCTCTCTCTCTCTCTGTCTCTCTCTCTCTCACTCACTCTCTCTCTTTCTCTCTCTCTCTCTCTCTCACTCTCTCTCTCTCTCTCTCTCTATATATATATATATACATGTATTTATGTGTGTGAGGAGAGAGAGAGACAGAAAGAGAGAAACTGATAAATATATGTGGACAAAGTGTAAGTGAGGAAGAAGGAGAAAGAGAAAAGAGAGGAGTTAGTTTTTGTTTTGAAAGCTATTTTCAGCTTTCGTGATCAGCCAGTTTCTCACTGGGGATTTTGTAATTGAAGGCAATAAGTTTTGCACTACAAATATCTAATTTAATTTGACTGAATATTTTCGTTGGTAATTGAAAATAATAGTATCAGATTAACAACAAAATAGCAGTTTAACTTCCATCTACATTAGATTCCAATATATTTTTATATATGTACAATAAAGAATCTTTATTTCTTAGCGCGGCCACATATTGATGTTTGGTGGGGCCTCAACTTAATATTTCATTCGTGGGTTTTCTATGCAGTGAAGGGAGGGAGGGAGAGAGAAAGAGAGAGAGAGGAGTGAAGAAGGAGAAACAACAGATGATGGGGAACCGGCCTTCTGTATTGGACGGTACATTGTAGGGTCAGAAAGACAGGCTTCTGTGGGATTTGAACTCCAGAGAGCAGGGAGAAATGCGGTCAGGCTTATTAACCGTCACTCTTACGACTCCATTAATTTGCTTCATATATAGCGGCCAATGGTATCGACTAACCGAATTCTTCTAGATTGCAGTCCCTTTGCCTAAATCAGAAACAATAGTTATTGCTTTATGATTCGATCAGCATTAGGAGAGCTGGCAGAATCGTATGCACGCAAGACGAAATGCTCAGCAGTATTTCGTACGTCTTTACTTTCTGAATTCAAATGCTGCCGAGGTCGACTTTGCCGTCCATCCCTTTCGAGATCGATAAAGCAAGTGCCAGTAGAGCATTGGGGGTCGATGTAATCGACTATACACCTCCCCAAAAATTTCAGGTCTTGTGCCTATAATAGAAAGGATTTTAATATAGGTTTTAAATTATACCACAAGTGCAGCAGTTTCGGAGGAGGGGTTAAGTTGATTAGATCGACTCCAGTGCTGAACTGGTACTTATTTCATCGATACCTCACCCTCAATGGTGAAAGGCAAGGTCAATCACGGCAGAATTTGAGCTCAGAACGTAAAGACGGACGAAATGCAGTCAAGCATTATGGTTGGCATGTTAACGATTCAGTCAGCTCGCCGCCTGAAATTCAGATTATAATATTAAACGAGTTTTGTCAGGATTTACAATCATAAGTGTTTAGCTGTTCCAACAACTAAATAACCAGGCTAATTAATTTAGCGTGTAAGCTGCCTAGTGTAAGACTGACCTGCGTACGCTTAATATAATTCTTTGCTGGAAATCAGCGTAACAATCTGACAAGGTTTGAACTTTGAATTATGGGCGAAATCCATCCGACGAGTATCTATACACATTCCATCTACTCAGTTTCAAGTACAAGGTTTAAGTCGACCCCGGTCTATAGAAAATGACACATGTTCAAGGTCAGACTATGTGACATTGATGACGAAACCTCTTCATGATTCGGCCATATAGTGCCCAACAGTTTCTTAATCATACGGCTAAGAAACCAGTGGGCAAAGCTTGGTGGAATCCTAAGAAATTCGCTCCGCAACTTCGAGGTCCGATGTTTGATTACACCCTACGTAGCGTCTCGGGCAAATGCCATTTCTTATAACTTCCGGTTGATTTATACATTGTGAGTGAAAAATTGGTAGATGGAAAATGCATAGAAGCCTATAACTATAAAAAAGTATAGTCATGTCATACACTGTATCATGCTGATTCTACCTGGGAAGTGTCTTCGTGTCTGCGAATGTGAGGCCACTTACACGTTAATTCAGGAGTAGGTAATACATTTGGTCGAAACACTAAGTTTACATCGTTGAATGACGGGGATCCAGCCCACCACCGCCATAGCATTAAATTTGCATGTAATATTTTAATAGACCCATAGGGTGATGTGCTGGCAGAATCGTTAGCACGCTGGGAAAAGGTCTTAGCGGCATTTCGACCGTCTCCACTTTTTGAGTTCAAATTCGGCCGCTGCCGACCTTGCTTTTCGTCCTTTCGGAGTCGATAAAATAAATACCAGCTGAGTCCTGGGGTTGATGTAATCAACTTACCCTCTCTCCCCCGAAATAACTAGCCTAGTACCAAAATTTGAAGCCAATATCTTTGTTGTCTTATTTGGCAGTGAGCTGGCAAAATCATTAGCACTCCAGGCAAAATGCCTAGCAGAATTTCGTCCGTCTCTACGTTCTGAGTTCAAATTTCGCCGATGTCGACTTTGCCCTTCATCCTTTCGGTATCGATAAAGTAAGTACCAGTTGCGTTCTAGGTTTGATGTCATCAACTTACCTTCACCCTCGAAATTGCTGGCTTTGTTCAAATATTTGAAACTAATTGTTTTATATTTGTAATGTTTATCATTCTTTTTCCGTCCTCAATTGGCCCTGTTCGAGCAGACCAATTATTTACATTTCATACTGTTACTTTTCATATACTACGCAATTCATTCATCTCAATACTGTTACTTTTCATATGTTACGCAATCTGTCCTTACCATTTTAAAGCCAGTATTGGTATTTCGCGCAGATTTGGTTGGTATTTATAAGTAAGTTGAATGACGATGCGTATAGAGGTCTCTTTTGTTGTGAACATTGATCAAACAGGTAGGTATTTGTTGATGTGTGAGATTTCAACTGACACAAACGAAGAAAAGTAACGGTTTGAGATTTGTTTATTCTCCACATTATATGTCTACATAAGCATATAGGAATTAATTTCAATGAAAATGTCAAAAGTAATATGTAAATAGTTAGATGAATGAAAAGTTGGGGAACTAGTTGACTGTTGAAATATAACGCACATTACAAAATACTATAGTGTTTTCTTTTTCCTGTTTCGAATTATAAGCATTCATTAGGGAAACTGGCATCTTATTTATATGTATTCTTTCAACGAATACAACTAGAAAGAAGTTGGGGAGTGGGAAAGAAATAACCGAGGAGTCAATGATATATTTCTATGAAATCCGGTCAACGGTTTACACAGGAGACTGCTTACGTGGTCGTAATATGGCACTCGCTTCTGATAGGATTCTTCAAAAACAACGCTTTTTGACTGAAGGAATTAACTCATTTGAAGCAAGATAATACCCATAGGTATTTCGCCAAACTGTTGTCTGAATTTTCTCGAACATTAAGGAAAAGAATTTAGCTAATGGCCACACTCTGTAAATCCCTTGTTACGTCATATTTGAATTGAACCAGCTCATTGAGTACTTCCAGCAACATTAAGATTACGAAGCAGAATCTAAGGAAACGTGTTTCCACGAAAACCAGCTCAATGGTCTTGGCTCTAGAAAAAGTCTTTAATTAGCAGAGAGTTCTATGTAAAATACATAACGGCGTTTTTCTTTTTATTATTTAACTTTCCCTATAAATATGATGGACACAATCCAAGAAGGTCTGATAAGATACACTACGCTAACAATTGTTCGTAGCAAACTCTATTACTTACTCAACAATCCTATGTATGGAATATTATCAATGTACAATTACCATTTATAAGTTTTGTTTATATTGTGCAATACATATGTCAGTATGTGTTGATACATGTAAATATACAAATATGTATGCGAGTATGTATGTACGTATGTATGTACGCATGCATATATATATATATATATATATATATATATATATATATATATATATATATATATACACGCATATATGTGTATATATGTATGTACGTGTGCATATATATGTATATATATATATATATATATATATATATATATAGACAGTCTGTTAAAGTCTGTCATACCGGCCATGACGAAGGGAAATAGCCCTGAAACTCGAGTCGCCTTTATATATATATATTTATATTTATATATTTATATATTTGATCCTTTATATTGAACACTCAATATTTCATCTACATTCAATACTTTCTTTCATGGTGCCATCCATTTTTATTTTATTTTATTTTATATTGTATATTGTATATCATATTATATATTGTATATTCCATATTCTATACCCCACATTAGTTCTGCAGGAATATAAATAAAACATAAAAAACAGACAGTGTTGAAACTCTTTTAAGCAAAATAATATATTCCTCTATACACAATCATACAAAAAACCCCACCTTTTTTGTATTTATTTTTACTCGCATATATATATATATATATATATATATATTTACTTGGAGAATGGAGCAACAAATACAAGAAAAAGCATTTTCGTTGGACTAGATAGCCGTTGTTTTATTATGTGGAAAATGCTTTTTCTTGTATTTGTTGCTCCATTCTCCAAGTAAATACATAAACTACGGTTTAAGCAACATATTACCTGCCTCTGGACACCCTCTTCCCAAGACGGTACCCATACAGGTGATCCCCAAGAGTGCCTCCGGATTTAAATATCCCCTGGTTGCTTGGATGCTTCAGACTACCCCTGAAGGATCGAGGCAAACCTACCACTTACCTATATATATATATATATATATATATATATATATATATATATATATATGTATATATATATATATATGTATATATTTGTTTTATGTTGTGTTATAAAACAAAACAATTTTACATTAATATGATGGGTCACTCTATAATTTTGTAGAGTACATATTTGTTATTCATCAACAGTGACTTCGAAGTTTCGACCAGCAGAGTCATCGTCGGGTTTAATATGTATATATGCAAACATATATGTGTGTGTATGTAAGTATCCGTGCATACACACACACACACACACACACACACATACGCACGCATGCACACACACATGCGCGCGCACACACACACATCTGTTAGTTTCTGACTCATTTTCTCTGTCCTTTGAATTTTCATGAAGGACTAATGTTCATGAATTTTCATGAAGGACTAATGTTCAAAGTATTAGGTCAATATTTACTCCATGAAAGCTTAGGCTAACACTGATTTCTTACAGCCTGTCGCTCCTGTGTTGCTTACCTTTGACACTCTACACCCAGCCAAATATAAATATATATCAGAAATTCAGATAATTACAAGTTATATTATCAGTACCTACGTACGTTTCCCAATTATGGTCGTTTGGAGCCATTCGTTAAGTGTACCCAGTTCATTTAAATGTTTAACCAGAACGGATCACCAGCGAACGCTTTGTTGTATTAAGTTACAGAGAACTTATCTTTACATAAAAGATGTCTTGTGGCACAAGATATCTTTTATGTACATTTTATTAAAAACAAGACTATGTTGAAATTTTATCTTTCTTTTTCTTAATTTTCGATTTTCAATAATGTCTTACTTGCTTTTTTAAATCCATATTCGACCTTTCTTGACATTCACAATGCCATTTTCAAGAAGTAAACAGACTATTTTGGCGTTTGTATTGCTTCTTATACAAATTTTAAATTTCTATTACAATACAGTACCAACATTTACACGCGAATGCACACATTTACAAATTAGCTCGTGACTAGTGACAATATAAAATAAAATTAAAAAAACTTTGGTCACGACAAACATATCAACATGTGACTGCTATTGCATAATACCTTTTGCAGAGAAGTCTACAGGCATTTGATCTGTACGTAAGAAACAACACAAATACAAAATATGAAGGCCTAGAAACGTCGGACACAGACTTAGAACGTCTACTATTTGAAAGATCTACAATATAACACAGAAAACTTGAACGTAGTTGTGTGTTTAATGAAACTTGCATACATGCACAAACACATACACACATATATAATAAAATTACATACAAACATACAAACATATATACATATAGACATACATAAACACACATACGTATATACATACATATACAGATACATATCTATATATAACATTTAGTGTACCAGGGATTTAACTTAATCACAATACTTCAATAGTATGCAAACTTCAGTATTATACATTAGTCACAGGGAAGCACATGTATATACATTTACATATGCTTCCCTATATGTCTGTGTGGGTATTCATGCATGCATAAAGTTGTATATCTTTACTCTTTTACTCTTTTATTTGTTTCAGTCATTTGACTGCGGCCATACTGGAGCACCACCTTTAGTCGAAGAAATCGATCCATTATGGACATATATGTATTAGTGTGTGTGTGTGTGTGTGTGTGTGTGTGTGTGTGTGTGTGCGTATGTGTACCACATTATTTTTTGTTTGACATCCTTTTGACGTCATTTATGAAATGCTTCAACACGATTTAACACCTGTTGAACACACAATCTACTTGTTTAAAAACGAAAACACAAATAAATAATCGATTCAGTCTATCGGTTAAATCTTAAAACATTTCTTCCTAATTTTATTTCATTCCCCCACCGCCACCCTTTTTTTTTTCTTTCGTTGCAATTCCACTGTTCCTTCATTTTTCTCTATCACCATTTCTCCGGATATTTTTTTTAAAACTTCCCCCACTCATCTTCTGGTTCACCCCCATCCCACTGCATTGCTGCTTGTATTTCTACTGCTTACTCTCCGACCTTATAAATACTCTAAACCCTTTAAGTTAACCTTTATTAACATCCCCGCCCCACATGAAACTCCCCTATTCTCCACGATTTCTAACAGCTGTTTCAGTCTTTCCCTCCCTTCACCGTTTATCTCCCTTTCTGCTTCTCCCGCGCTAACCGAACTTACTTATGTTTTTCTTGTATATGGCTTTACTCCCTGCCCTAGTTCGAACACCCACTTCCCTCTGTGACCCATATTATCTCCACCTTTCTTCCAACTATTACAGCTAGCACCGCATTGACGCCCGCATTTAATGTTCAACCACAAATGATGTCGTCCGAATTAGATGAAATTTAAGGTCCAATAAAATATCTATTCCGGCTTTCCCTTCCTCTTGTTATTTTATCTGCTTTCGCCCATACACTTCCCCAGTTTTCAATTTTTTTCCATTGTTCCATCGTTACCAATGCTTCCTTACAACTGAAATGTGTGTGTATGCACACACACACACACACACACACACACACACACATGAATACATACATGTATACATAAGCATACATTTATGCATCTATACATATGCATACATATATGTATATATATATATATATATATTTCCTATGTGTTCGTTCCGTTGTCTGTAGTTCATTGTTCTAACGTCCTGTACCCTGATATGCATATATATACACATGTAGATGTAAGTATGTACATATATGTGTGTATACATGTATATATATTCTTTGTATTATATATATATATATATATATATACACATACACACACACACACACATATCTACGGTATATATACATATATGCCAAAGCAGAAAGAGGGTAAGAAAGTGATGACAATCATCAACACTTCAGAAACACGCTACTGGCATCAACATTCATTATTATTTCATACAATTTTGATCTATTTTACTGGGGAATGAGGTCTGGGAAACGCAAATGTCGGTCACTGAAACATTTTTTTTTGTTTACACTACATATTCGTTGTGTGTGTGTGTGTGTGTGTGTGTGTGTGTGTGTGTGTGTGTGTATATATATATATATATATATATATATATATATATATATATATGTATATCATTTTTTATAAATGTCCTGAAATAAGATCATTTTCTTATCATCGATGTATTCGTGGCCGTGGTGGTGATGATGATGATGAGGATTATGATGATGATGATGATCACCATCATCAATATCGTCTTTCTTTTCCTTTTTGCCTCTCTACTCTCTTCCACCCTTGCTCTCCTTCGGACTACACACGTGTGTGTGTGTCTACAAATACGTACATACATAATATGTATGCATCTAAGCATTTAATCAAATACCCTTCCCTTTTTGTTCATTTTAATCCTTTTCCTCACGTTCTGTCAATAACACTACCCTTATCCATCCGCTCGATGTTACACACTTTCTTACGACATACAATATCCGACATATGTCTTTATTAGCCATTAGAGGTGGGGGAATATTATGAACTATTCTATTGTAGGACCCCAGACAAAGGGATTGGGGAGAGTAACAAGAGATGGGGCGATAAAATCGCAGAGTTAGGGCGAAAGCAAATATACATACACGTACATATACACATATACATATAAATACAAACATATAATCGAACACACACACACACGTACACATGCACATATATCTGCGTCCCTGTAACTTTCGGCTGGGCATAAAAGTCCACAGAGTAAGTACCACGCTTTAAAACAATACTCACTGAGGTCAATTTGTCCGACTAAAAACCTTGAAGGAGATACCCGTACTAGCATGGCTACTGTCCAATGACTGAAGCAAGTAAATGTTATAAAATATACACGCAAGAAAAAGAGATGACAAAGGAATAAATGATTAACGTATGGATTTCATTAGCTCACAGTTGTTTCTTCTATAAGATGCAGTGGACTCAATTCTTTTCCAAATAAATTGCACTTCATATTTGTGGCTCTGATGAAGTGCTAATCAGGCACTCAGCTAGAATACATACTGGGCTTTGAAAACATAATTAAGTACTGGGGTCGATTTATTCGACCAAAACGTTTTTCAATGCGTTGCCCCAGCATGACCGCAATCTAATGCCTGCGTATATACACATATACACAGATGCACACACATTATCTCATACACATAAAGACAGAGAAACGGAGGAGAGAGTTTGAAGAGCCTGAAGTTCCAGTGAAATGGAACTTAAATTTCGGTCTGCTCTCAGTATTTAGTTTGCTCCACAAGTAAATGCCCCCATTGTAATTTTTAAACTAGCTAAGAAACATTGGACTAATTTTAGAATGTAAGAAGAACGTTTAAATATAAAGACAGCCATACGAGAGTGTGTCAGCAAGAGAACGCAGATGCTTAAAATAGAGATCTGGAAAGTGAAGTGTAGAGAGAGAGAGACAAAGTAAGTGAGCGAATGAGTGAGTGAGTGAAAAAAAGAGAGAGGGCAAAGTAGGGCAGAGATGGGGATAGATAGACAGTTAGATAGTGAGAGAACAAGAGAGAGAGATTAGTTGATAGGCTTAACTGAAACAAAGCCTGAAAATATTGAGAGACAAAGACAAAATGGCTGCCTGTGGACATATAGATGTGCAGAACTATAATGACAAAGACAAATCAGCTGTTTTTGTTGTGGTTTAACCTCAAGTAACCCTGATCGAGCAGCGTTGCAATCAAAGGTTTTCCAACTGTGACTATCTATTTCCTTTTCCTTTTATCGTTTTTTATCGGTTTTTCTCTTTTTTGTTTCACTCATAACTTAATGCAACGTTTATTGTTCTGTTTTCTTTTTTTTCTTTCTTTTACACGGTAATGGTACAATGCGAGGGAGATTCTGTAAAACAGCGATGGTGAAAACTTTGTGCTCGACGTTTCGAAATTTTAATTGTTTAAAGAATCACATGTATTTTAAATTTAAACGACTGATTATAGATAAACTTTATATAGATACTATGGTGGATGCAGGTATAACTGAATGGTTTCGAAATTCACTTCGTAGCGATGAGATGCCGGTTTCAAAAATTCACGTTACGCAAGTGCACTTATCATTGTCTCCGATCGACACAGTCCTTCTGCGAGAATTGAGTAGACGGTAACACTATAGAAGCCCGTCGGATGGACTGTACCTATGATTCAAAGATTCTGCCAGGTCACATCGTGTCACATTTATTTATGTTTCAGAATTACATTTAAGGGTACAGGTGTCTAAAATATTCAGCCATCTCGTACGTTTATGTGAAGGGGCGTGGCTTAGTGGTTAGGGGTAATCCAGTCACGATTGTAAGGTCGTATGTTCGATTACTAGCAGTATGTTGTGTTCTTTAGCTAGACACTTTCTTTCACGTTGCTCCGCTCCACACAACAGGAAAATGTGAGTTGTACCTGTAATTCAAAGGGTCAGCCTTGTCACATTCTGTGTCACGCTGAATCTGCCTGTACATTAAGGGTACGCACGTCTGTGGAATGCTCAGTCACTTACACGTTAAATTCACGAGCGGTGTGTTTCGTTGATTCGATCGGATGGAGCTCTCGTTGTCGTCGTGACCGACGCAGTATCCAGCCACCCTTGTACGTTTCTACTTTCTCTGTACGTTAATACATCGAAATCGTCGTGAGAGGCCTCTTATAGGATGACATTGCAAGGTATTGTTCTCCCTAAGTCTATCGAGTGTTCCCTAAAAACCTTGGAGTGACATAGATTCTCCAGCACTGCACACGAGGCTCATATTCATTTGTTATTATCACTTACATTTATAAGGAAGTGCACTGCCAGAATTGTTAACAGCCGGGCAAAGTGTTTAGCGGCATTTTTTTCCGTTTAACGCTCTGATTTCAAACCCACCGGGAGTCCATTTTACTTTTCATTTTTTCGGAGTCGATAAAATAAGTACCAGTTGAGCACCGGGGTCAATGTAATCGACTAACCCTCAACTCTGAACTTGCTGGCCTTGTGGCAAAATTTAAAAGCATTATTACTTGAATTTATTTATTTTTATTTTCGTTTAAATCACAGGAAGAAGAAAACTATCGATGAATCATTTCAGAAACTCTAAGACTGGGAATGTGGAGAAGATGAGAACAATTTATTTCCAGACAGAAGGCCTGATGAGAATGCTTTAAACAATGGGCAATGTGATAAAGCAATATAAGGGTCAAGTTGTAATAGTGGGGAGACTGTCAAACAGAACGGCAGATTAAACTTTCCGACCACTGGAGAACGAGAACGTTTCCTTCGATGGGATTCTACAAGGATTCCAGCTAACAACTTTCACTCACACGGTATTCATCGCTGTCCTGGGCAACACATTAAACTTCAGTTGGGGTGAGGGAGGGTTAGGCTCCAACACGCGAGTTCAATATTTTTTGAGGAACCTGATGTTAACCGACAATATTCATTAGTACTAGATCCACTATAGCCTAAGGTGGTAGTACATGCCAATGACCCCATTTATGGAGGAAAAAGCAGAAGATGGTCCGGTGCCAAACCATAAGAGAATCAGAGAAAGACTGGTCCTTAAAAACTTGTTTTATTTTCCGGCACAAGGTCAGCAATTTTGAGGGTATGGGATCATTTGATCACAATGTCGAGCGTTTATTTTATCCCCCCCCCCCCGGGAGGCTGAAAGGCAGAACGACAAGCTGGTGCTCTTTGTTTTTGCATATTGCGTTCAGTTAATCATTATCATCAGCAAGTCGGTGAGCTGGCAGAATCGATAGCACGTGGGGCAAAATGCTTAGCGGTATTTATTCTGTTTTTACGTTCCGAGTTCAAATTCCGCTTAAAATGACATTATTATTCATCTTTTCGGTGTCGATAAAATAGTACCAGTTGATCACTGGGGCGGTCGATGTAATCGACTTAGCCCCTCCCCCCGAGATTACGGGCCTTGTGTCAAAGTTTGAAACCATTATTATTATTAATAGTAATAGTAATAGTAGCAGTAGCTGTTATTGCGGCTGCTGCTTCACAGCAATATTTTCGGTTCATAATGGGAGTGAAAATAGAAAGTTGTGAGAAATAATTTTTGTAGGTGCTGTTCCAACAGCCATCCGCACTCTCCAAGTGTAACACCAACTTATTTTCTTACACACACACGCACACCTAAAAAACAAAAACATAGAACAAATTAATTACAGATGAAAAATAAATTCCGCCCTCAGAAACAAAAGAAGACCGGAAATGACCAGCTTCTCAAAATCCTGGTCAAATAGCACTAAATAGTAGTCAAAACGAGCTTAGTTTTTCTGACAGAGAGGGGGAGAGAGTGGGGAAGAGAGAGATGGTGAGATAGAAGGGAGGGAGAGAGATGAGTAAGGAGAGAGAGAGGGAGTGCGAGTGATTTTCTTTCTAAAAATATAAGCATTCATTTTTAATAGACACCTTTATACCAGTATATGTAAAGTATTAAATTCTTTCCTTACACATCTCTCCTTATGGTCTGTGTATTTTAGATTGGATTGATGTAAATTCATATACATACATACATACATGCATACATACATGAATACATGCATACATGCATGCATACATACACATGCGTGTGCACTCCAACTATACGCATGTATGTTTGTGTGCTTTATGTACGAATACATACGTGTAATGTATATATATATATATATATATATATATATATATATGTATGAATATATGTGTATAATGTATATATATATATATATGCATGAATATATATGTACAATATATATATATATATATATATATATATATATATACATACATACATACATATATATATATATATATATATATATATATATATATATATATATATATATATATCATGCACACATACACACATACATACGCAAATGAAGACTGAAACACGTGACCATATACACATTTACTTCACTTCACACAAGGACACATATGGAGACACACATCCATACATAACAGACGTAGTACATAGTCACAAAAAACCCATACAATGATACACTCAGACATGCACTCACAAGTAGACAGAGGTACACACATGCATACACATGCAAACACACACGCACATATAATACAAACACACAAACACACAAACATAAATATGCATAATGCACGCATACAAAAGTACATACACACATGCATATATATATATGCATACACGCACATACATGCAAACATACATACATACATGCATACATACATACACATGTGCATGTGCACGCACACTGACCCACACACATGCGCACAGACAAACATAAAAGAACGCAGCTCGGATAACGGACAGAGTCAATGACTATTCAAAAGGTTGCAAGACACAACGAAAATTTTATAAAAATAATTAACTAAATCAATGGAAACTAAACCGGTGAATGTGTTAGATAATAGGCACTAAAGGAGAAAGACTCTTCCCAGACACAATAAAATATGCTTCAACACACGAACTCACATAAAGAATCTTGCAAACCAAATCCCAAAACGAAATATATTTATACGTGTGTGTGCGTGTGTGTGTGTGTATGCATGCGTATGTATTATATAATATGTATGCATATATTTCCTCTGTGGGTGTATATATATAC
>NC_142937.1:59579093-59594093 GCF_046866305.1 Octopus bimaculoides | reverse complement strand
CTGATAACAACCGTCTAAACACCGGCACGATCATAGAGAATGTCCTACTATATACGCACACCTACACATATGTACACACAATATACATATACAGCAACGAATTCCTCACAATAGCAACGAAGTGTTCTCAATTCAAGCATTGCCGTCATAAACAAAGTAGAACACATTCACTAACGTAGCCCTAGGTATTAGTAACATGAGAGGATAGTCAGGATTGGAAAGGTTCTGATTATAGGTTTTCACAGTGATGATTGGATAGGGTTATACAACAACATAGAAAAACAGTTTCTTTATCGAGATGCCCTTCTGTTTCTATTAGGTTTAACCTAAATTAATAAGAGATGTGCATTGAAATCTAGCTTATCTGCTCTCTCCATTAGTCCTAGCCCATAACATGATCAACAGCATCGCTATATTTAAAATTGCCTTTGACTATATCCTAATGATATATATTTATATTTTATTGCTACTGTTGATGATGATGTTGTGTAGACCCAGATTATACCTCATTTGAACTGTTCCATGGTACCTGGGTAGTCAGCTGAAGGATGTTGTACATATTCTCAACTACACCAGATGCCCGTCTAATTGAGTACCAGTTTGTTCACACCCTAATACAGTAATCTAACGTATATACTACAGCGTGACAGTATGGATATATTACGCTCTCTCCACTGACTAGTCTATTTTTATACAGCCATAGTTTCTGGTGGTAGCCAAGGCGAAGGAAGTACGATAGAATCCATTAGAGCGCGACTGTTGCTACTTTTTGTTGGTGTTGTACATCCTGGAACAGTGTTTAAGATTAATAAGATTATTAATGTTGTAAGCGTTTCTGTGTATATGTATTTATGATCGTCAGAGTTGAAAGACAGCGTTCTTAGAATTTGGTTAGAACGTTTTATCGCAGTGAGGTGTTAATTGTTTCAATAAGTTTAATATTTTTGTGAAGTGACAGAAACTGTGGCTATAGAAAATTACCATGACAGCAGACTCTAATTCTCAAATGTCCTGATCTTTTGCTATTATTAGTTTTTTTGTTTTGTTGTTGAAGCGATCTCTGTGGGAGATCTAGCTAAAGCTTCTGACAATCCATACTCTACCATTTTGTGTTCTTTGTAGCTTTTTGTGGTTTGCTGGGGCAAGTCAAGAAGCCCATGTAGGACTTGCATAATAGTTGGTGGATCTAACGTATTGTTTGTACATCATTGTTGTTTCTTTCTAATGGTCATTGTGGTGGCTCTCTTCGTGTGCTATTTGACTCTACCACATCTTCTTTTTTAGGTATTCTATGTGATAAACTTCATGTGGAAGCAATATGTATGTCATTAAGTGTAACAGCTGGTCGTGTTTGATGTTCTCTGGTGTTGCTGGTAAGGAGGGTGAGAGTGTGAGATTTTTTGTGGGGACTACATTTAAGGCTGTTGATAGTTTATTCAGGTTTCTGGGGGTTTATCTAGGGTTGGTGTAGTTGTTTTGAAGTATTTTGGGAGAATGAAAAGAGAATGTGATTGTGACATAACATTGCAGATGCTAATTGCAGCAAAAGTAAAATCGCTTAAAACATGACAGCTCCAGCTCTTCTGCAAGTTTGTTCTCTAAACTTCCGAGATAATGTGGCATCCATCAACGTATTGTCACCGATTACATTAATGATGATGATGACTCATGCAACGGTTGATCCGAGCCAGAAAACCACTACACAATGCACATGCTCTAACAACGATGTATCATCTCCCTTTTATGTTGGTCGTTTAAATATCCTATTTAAACAATGTAAGTCTTGCGAATTATATGTGTCTTCAGGATCACCTGTTTAAATGACCCATACTGGTAAGTGCCACCAATGTTCAAGATACTCGGTATTTCGCAGTGTAGGATCAGATCGTATGTTCTAGACCATCCGATGCATACACTTCTTTTTAGAATCATCAAGATGCAAGTTTGATTTGAAAACTTTCGATTCCAGTCATTTTTCAATGAGTGAGGATATTGCTGTCCTTTTCTTAGAACTCAAAGAAATCTTGTGGATGGCACGAAAGCCATGTCTTGCATTGTAGACATCCAGCTTAGTTCCCATTGTATAACTGCGACGATGAGAGAGCCTGCCAAATGCCAAAGTAGCTACAACTATTGAGGATTGAGCAGAACATGAAGTGTAAAGCCGTCGTTAAATTTGGCATGGAATACATCAAGGCCTATGGCATATTTTATAAACCATTGTGACTAGACTACCTGGAAATTATTGAAATTATCATGGAGGACTAAAGATGGCAACAGAAGTGCTTATCTTGGCTGAAATCAGATGAACATATCGAAGAATAGCATGATTCTAACTGCTAATAACATAGAATTGAGTCATGTGGACATGTAAAGAATTATATTATATTCACATAATATGAAATTTTAATAACAAAATTATTATTACTTTCACAGGATAATTGAACAAATAGAAAACTAATTCACCTCTAGAAAATGAAGAATGACTTTTAAATGGTAGCGGAATGAGCAAGAATAGGCTGGTGGGAGTTTCAGGGAGATGGTCACTGAAATGAGAAATTAAACAGTATAGACCAGAGTTGCGCATCTACATAGTCAAGATTGACAAATGTTCAAGTCATGGTTGTGATTCTCCTTTGTAGCTTTTATACTACATGCATGACTCAAATGTGATTATCTTGGTTTATATCTCCTTCGACCGCATGCCTATGCAACTAAGGTCAATGTTCGGTGAAATTCACATCACAGTTTCGATTCTTCATTTTAACTATCCTCGTCACTTTCATAACTCAAATTGGATTTTCACAGCTATAACGCTTTTGACTAATGAGTCCACCCGGTCAATTCTAACTGACCGAGTTAGCACTGATAGGTTGATCAGCCGAACTGAACTAACCTACGTCACAAATTTCAATCTCTGTTGTAGCTTAGCCTGTCATTTGCATAACTGAAATTTGTAGGAAAAAAGAACGGAAACAATACATTAACGTAACCAAATCTAATTTTTCCTTTTCTTCATATATGGAACTACATGTCTAACTAAGAACTCAATACATTTGTATGGAAAAAACGTTGAATATGACTAGAAGACTTGAGTGCTGACTAAATGTTAAATAAAACTTTGTTTTATGTTATTCGAATGTAAGTTCTCGCAGTTAATTACTGTCGGTCAAGCCTCCGTGAAAATGCGAAACAATATGTACGAGAGAAGTCAACCTAGGGAATCTCTACAGAGTCAAACGAAATGCTAGAAATAGTTATCAAGTTTCGTTCAAGATTATTGTGTTTGTAGAATACTCAGCCATTTACATCTTAAATTATCGTCGAACAACGGAGATTCATCACACACACACACACACACACACACACACACACACACACACACACACGCACGCACACACACACACGCATGCACACACACACGCACACACGCACAAACACACACACATATATATTGTAAGGACAAGAATATTTGAGATAATCATTTTTTATCTCTGTGTCGTCTGACTTCAGCTCCCATCAATATCAACATTCTCTTTTACTTTTGAGGTGGTGGAGATTGGTGCAATTGATGAAGTGTCAAACAGGATGCCTTGCACTGAATTCTTGGGTGGTAGACTCGGAGCGGTGCCTGGTTTGACATAACTCAACTCATCTCATAACTGAGTACCTGCAGTGAAGTTACCTCTGTAGCATGGGCGCGAGGTCTCCAGGGTTACGATGAATTCTTCTTTGTTGTCTTGGAGTCTTTGAAGAAACAAAACTCATGAGCACTGTTCTTCTCTTCCTGATCAACTGACGAAACAAAAATAAGTGAATTAAAATACCATGAGAATCCGTTAAATGGTTTATAGCAGGAAAACTTCAGATTGCTGAGTTTATCATATGGTTTGGCATTCATGGTTTTTAGTTTATGCAGAAGTCTAGCAGTTTTGAGAAGAGGAACTTGGTCGATATCATCGACCCCTGTACTCGGCTGGTACTTTGTATTAGTGCTCTCTAAAGGATGAAAGACAAAGTTGACCTCGGCAGGATTTGAACGCAAGCAGTGAAGACTTGTTAGAAATACTGTAAGGCTTTTAGCCCAGCACTCGTACGATTCTTCCAGCACACCGCTTTATGTTTGGACTATAAAGTGCAGTGTTAGCAAGTAATGGTGCAAACAGACCAGCTTATTTAGAAATAAATTGTGTGCGAATACCTTCTTACTGAAATCAGTGTAAAATTGTCTAGCGTTGGCATATAGTGCTAAGTTCAACATTTTGAGATATTAGATTCACAAAATGAGTTGGTTTGGATATATTACATATAAAGTTTTCAGTGATACCTCTGTAATTGAACAGATTAGAAAACTCATCAATGTATTACAACCGTAATGAATTAAGTTTAGAAAACGGTAATGGTTTCACTGATGGGATAGAACCACGTTTGTATCCCCACTAAACGACCACTTTACGGAGTAAAAAAGATGATAAATACGAGACTGAAGTTTCTTTCTACATAAAATTGGTGATTATAATATCCAATATCATTGAAATTAAAACCTCAAAAGTCAATTCTTAATTGAAAAGAACATTTGATACAGGAATCAATAATATATTTGTTTCTGTTTAGTTTTATGTCTGGAAGCAGAAAGAAAAAACAAATAACTGCGATGAACTAAGACGATAGGCGTATTTTACTGGGTCATATTTTATTAAAATACAGAGATATAAGTGCAGGCGTGGCTGCGTGGTAGAAAGCTTGCTTCCCCACCATATGGTTCCGGGTTCGGTCTCACTGCATGACACTTTGGGCAAATGTCTTCTACTATAATCTCGAGCCGACCAAAGACGGGAGGCTGGTGGAGGTCTGTCGTGTGTTTGTGTATGTGTGTGTGTGTGTGTGTGTGTGTGTGTGTGACAATTGATATTCGTGTTTTTAGCTCCCCGTAACTTAGTTGCTTGGCAAAAGAAACTGATAGAATAAGTACCAAGCTTTAAAAAGATGTTTGGGGGGCGATTTTTTTCTAGTAAAAATTCTTCAAGACAGTAATCTAGCATGGCCTCAGTCGAATGAAACAAATATAGATAATGATGACATTTCTAAGTGTACAAGACAAATCATTAAAGCTGCGTTGGTGTTTGCACTCTTAGGTTGGAGGGAAGGACAACTCGAAATCAATAAGAAATTGTTGGAACATTAGGGAATGTTGTCTCTTTAAATGGCGTATCTTAGACAGTTTGGCTACGAGGTACTATTTCTCTGTAGACTGCCAATTTCATTCCGAAAGTGAATGCGAAAAGGAAAATAGCTGAATGTAGAGCTGAACATGTCTTGGAGGCTGTTTTGTTCTGATTACCGCGAAATTTCCACCATTTTACGAAGACACGTACAAAATCGGGAAAAAATAATGATAGATGATGTTGCAAAAAGAAAAGGAATTGAAAACATAACATTTCTAAACTGGCATAGCTAACAAAAGAGATATGAGCAAGGGAAGGAACCAAAAGAAATGTTTGCATAGAAGTGTATTAAAGAAAAGGGGTGGGGAGAGAGTTTGGAAAAGAGCGAATCAGGGTGAGATATGAGGTGCATTTTGCTGCACATGAACGAACAACGGCAAATAAAGCCATTAAGAAGAAGACAGTCGGGCAGGTTATTTCCCAGAAGTGTCACCTATGAGCTAATTTTGATGAAACAATTGCTCAAGTTGTGTTGGAATATCGGAAACACGAAGAAAGGCAGTCCAAGTGTTATACGCATGTCAGGAACGTACAAATTCTTTAGTGGGAATTATGCAAGACGCTTGACATATAATGTACAGGACAAAATATAAAAAAAAAATTAAAGGAAAAGAATAAAATCGCAATCTTAAGAACGCAAGTGAAAACAAGAGCGAACATACACTTCTGGGAATTTCTAATCTAAACAGATCACATAGTAAAAGAGAGCAGAACAGACAACGTAGTTTAGTGAGGTGTGATATAACATGCCATGGTGGTAGATAAAGGACCACTAAGAAACTACTTGACAACTGTGGCATCTTGACTAATCGATGTTTAGAAGAAAGAAAAATGAACTTAAGAAGATTTTTCAAAATAAAAAAGAAAAAGGAAAAAAAAAGCCAAGCGATAATTGATTATAGAAAATGTGAAGATTGTTAATAGAAAACGCTTTGAGTGATTTGTGAAATAAATACATCCGCAGCATCTAAAACTACTACTACTACTGCCGCTGCTACGACTGAATATGCTTTCTGATACTGAGATTTTAAGTGAAGAGGAATAAGGTGGTAATGCATCCATGTTGCAGAGAAAATTGCATCTGTGGTCCCATCCTGATTCACAAAACATGCTGCGTGCCCAAACTTATTTGTAATCCGCAAAGCCTAGCACCGTGTGTTGTTATCTGAAGTCCAGCTGGTATGTGATGTACCTAATAGCACATTTCAGTCATAAATAGGCAGATATTCGTCTTGTTTATTAATGCCCTATAGGGACACAGTACTTCGTTATGAAACCATAGTATACAACAAAGTATATTAGACGTTTTTATTAGTGAATTAGCAGTGCTATTACATATATTTTTGAGATTATCTAAACATATTTTCTATAATTATAATCTCTCTCTTTCTGTCTTTCTCTCTCTTTCTTTCTCTCTCACACACACATACACACACACATAGACAGGAAGGAAGCCTGGCTATGGGTTCGCCATTATCATGACTAATGGCCAACATATATATGGAATACTTCGATGATATGGCTCTGGAATCAACACCATTAAAACCAACGATACGTTGATGTCACCTAGCCCTAAGTGGAAGATGTCAATGTACTACTGGATCATGTGAACTCAATAAGACCATCTATACAGTTCACAATGGAAAGAGAAAAAGAACGCCCAGCTGGCATTTCTGGACGTAGTAATAAATGGCACAGAGTGTGGATTCAAGACATCTATATACCGTAAACCAACTTTCATAGGATAATACTTTAATTTCAATTCCCACCATCCATACAATATAGACAGCCAACATCGGACAAAGAGTAAGTAGCGATATTGATACATATCACCAAGAAATGATCAGGCTATGAAACACTACTATGTAGCAACTATCTGGCAAGCATACTATCCACTTCAGCTAAGAGGAGGGAAGAGGTTGAAACCAAGGAAAAGCCTTCCACAGTCTGTCTACTCTGTTAGGGGTCTCTCGGAAAAGATACAAAAGATATGTGGTGCATATGACATCAGGTTATTATTCAGAAGTACTTCGATACTTCGTAAACATCTCTTCTGAATGGAACCCCACCCCATAGAAGAGAATATGTGTACGCCATCCCATGCAGCTGTAGTAAGGTATACAAAGTAGAAACGTGTCGCCTCTTTAAAGTAAGGGTAAGCGAACATCAAGAAGGCGGCGAGCTGGCAGAAACGTTAGCACGCCGGGCGAAATGCTTAGCGGTATTTCGTCTGCCGCTACGTTCTGCGTTCAAATTCCGCCGAGGCCGACTTTGCCTTTCATCCTTTCGGGTTCGATTAAATAAGTACCAGTTACGACTGAGGTCGATATAAGCGACTTAATCCGTTTGTCTGTCTTTGTTTGTCCCCTCTGTGTGTAGCCCCTTGTGGGCAATAAAAAAATAAGAAGCCGTGACATGAGAGGATACTGCAAAGTCAGGTACAGGCGATCGCGTATGGAGAGAAAGTGGAGACCACTAACCTCTGTGTGACGAGGTCGAAATAATAGAGAGTACCACAAGAAAATTAGAAAACTTATGAAAGCAGCGCATATGCTAGGACATAAACCTAAGCAGGCGAAGTAAATAAATGAATACAATGTGGGAAACAATAATAAGGAGAATAAAAGAACATATTGCCACGATAGCAAAAATGGTTTAAAATTTTGGCAAAAGGCCAGCAATTACATCGATCACAGTGCGCAGCTAGTACTACGTATTTTATCGATCCCGAAAGGATAAACGGCAATGTCGACCTCAGCGGAATTTAAACTCAGAACGTAAAGATGGTCGAAATACCGCTAGGCATTTTGCTCGGCGTGCTAATTATTCTACCAGCTCGCAGCCTTTATAGCATTAATTACAGATTACATAGATATTAAATTCATAAGCCTTAACAATTCACTGTGACGAGTATAGCGTAATGGATAAAAGCGCTACTTAATGCAATGCAGTCGCCTGGAGGTTCTGAGTTCAATCTCAGGAAAACTAAATTCACAAAGATCGACTGAAGCGAAAAATATCCCGAAACGCAGGAAGCAGAATAAGAACAGGGTACCCATGGATCAAATGAAGGATTAGGTTCGAAATTACGATCCAACAACAGAGTATGCTAGAGTGTACAACGGTCGAAATGTAGTGAAAGCAACAATCAAGATGAAGATACCTGTCCGACTGCTGTAAATAGTGTACATAATTCGAGCTTTGTCTTTTCACCGAAGTCAGTCAGATGCTGCCTTAAAAGAGATGTAAAGCCAGAACCAGTGCTGCCACCGAAACTGTAGAAAATTATGAAGTTTTAGAGGCTAGAGTATTGTTCAGTTAATCCACGAATCCGGTTACACACACCAAATCAATGATTTCTGTAATAGTGTAGTGTCCTACTGGCATATTTATTTGCTGCGTCTTCCTTATCACTGACGAGGTGATCCGAGTGGAATAGTTGGCTGTATATGCTAATGCGTACTTGATCTGAAGAAATTAGATATTGAGCAATAATCACATATCAAACTGGTATATCAATAATTGAAATACTGTTATTATATCAGAAGAGCATAAATTGTAGAGATTAATATTTTTAAAGTATAATTTGCTTTATCAGTTCAATCGAATGAAAGTTCTTATTCCATTGCAAAACTTCCAGTAGTTTCATGTATGACATGGACTTAATTCCACAATATACTGCTGACAACACTTACATTCAAATAACGGATAAATTTACAACAGAATTTAATTGCTGTTACCGCTTTTGTTGTACAACACAATTTTTAAATATTTTCCAATGTCTGAAAAATATATATCTAGCGGTGTTTGGGGATATAATAAAAAGGAAATCACTGCTTCATCTCGTTACAAGTCCCCTTTGAACTCTTTTCCAACAGAGAGACAATACAATACAGAAGATTATTTCACAAAACATTAAATGCACATATTGTAAATTCGTACTGCGGTGCTGAAACAAGTAAAAGTATATGTGTACCTATGTATGTGTGTGTAAGCGTGCGAAGGAGAAAGAGAACGGGAAAGAGAGAGAAAGTGTGAGTGAGACAAGCAGAGAAATTTTTGTCAAGTTCATAGTTTTAAATTTTGGAACAAAGCCAGCAGTTTCAGTGGAGTGGTGATGGTGGTGGTAGTGGTGGGGTTGTAAGTCGATTACATCGACCCCAGTACTCATTTTATCGACCGCGAAATGATCAAAGACAAAGTCGACCCCAGCGGAATTTGAACTCAGAACGTAATGACGGATGAAATGCCACTAAGCATTTCGTTCGGCATCGCCTATATTGTCAAGTTAATTAATATCTTTTCTACTACAGGCACAAGGCCTGGAATTTCGCGGGAGGGGTGAAGTCGATTACACCGACCTCAGTTCTCAACTGGTACTTAATTTATCGCCACCCCCCTCTCCACCGAAAGAATGAAAGGCAAAGTCGATCTCGGTGGAATTTGATCTCAGTACATGAAAATAGATGGAATACCGCTAAGCATTTCACCTGACGTGCTAACGATTGAGCAGCTTGCCGCCATTATTGTCAAGTTAATATCAACGCTATTTAATATAGTTTACGAGTAACTAAATCGAGATAACGATGTCGCATTCGATATAGAAATGTATTAATGTGATGGTGGTGGTGGTGGTGGTGGTGATGATGATGATGATGATGATGATGATGACGACGACGATGACAATGATGTTGGGGAGGAAGAGTAGAAACATATGCACAAAAGACTAAAGAATTCTTCAAGATCAGTGAATCATTTTACGTAGTTAAAATTGGCTACACATGGCACGACATGTTCGTAGAAAAGACCAAATGCTTTCCAATTTCTTCCTACTTGACTGTCTGACAAGTCGTGAATAACAGGTGAAGATTTTTTCACTTTAGATTCCTCCACGAATACACCATTCCTCACAACTTTCGATAGACGCTACCTTGTCAGCATAGATGATTGGTTGACTTAATTGGGGAAGTTCACTTTCACACACACACACATGCAAACAGACACACCGCGCGCACACAGCACCTACACACTCTACATTTATACCAATGGGTGTTGATTGTATTCTTAGAATATTTGTCATTTTCGTAATTATTAATTCATGTTTGGTTAAAAAAAAACTCCGAGCTCATTAAATATTTTTAGATCCAGATTTAATAGTCTATCGTAAAGAGGTTGTTCGTGGCATGATTATTACTGCCCTTTCATAGTAGACAGCTAAAAATGCGGCAACGCTATTGTTACGGAGGACGTCACCATGAAAACAATTTCTTCAAATAAGGTTTTGGTAAGACAAATTAACCAAACAACATCTGTATACTATATCCATCTGAGAATGAGTTGATGATTGTGTATGTGAGGTAGTTTTTATCTTGGTGGGGATAGATGTGATATTTGCAAGATGGAGATAGGTGTGATATCTGAAGAAATGTAAGCGCAGGCGTGGCTATGTGGTACGAAACTTGCTTTCTAATCACATGATTCCGAGTTCAGTCCCACTGCGTGGCACCTTGGGCAAATGTTTTCTACTATAACTCGGGGCAGACCAAAGCCATGTGGTCCGTTTGATAGATAGAAACTGAAAGAAGCGCATCGTATACACACACACACACACACGCATATATGTGTATATATGTATGCATTTGTATATATCTATGTGCGTGTATGTGTATCTGTCTGTGTTTGTCCTCCCCAACACCACTTAAAAACCAGCATTGGTGTTTTTGCTCCCCGTGACTTAGCGGTTCGACAAAAGAATTCAATAGGATAAGTACCAGGCTTGAAAGTAAGTTCCGGGGTTGATTCATTCGACTAAAAATTCTTCGAGGTGGTGCTCTAGCATGGCCTCAGTCTAATGACTGAAATCTGTGAAAGAATGGAAGAAAGATATAATGGTGATGCTGGTGATGTTGCAGACGACAACGCTGGTGATAATAATGACGATGATGTTGAAAAATTCATGTTCCCGAAAACTAATACTTGAACATCGGTGGATATTTTGCCAAAGTTAAAATTGGCCAAATAAAGTAAGGTGTGGTCTTAGAGTGACCATAAGTGTCATAAATTCATTCTACTTGCCTAGACAATGGTTGAAAAATATGAGGATTATTCTCTTTACACTCGATGCAACTTGCGCAGCTGCATCTATGCTGTGAGTCACAAAGCGTTTCTTCAAATTTTCTTGAGTTTTCAATATACACTGTATCAGAGAAGTGGATGGCTTATTACAATTGCAAAAGTTTTCTATTTCCCGCTCTTTCTCTCTCTCTCTCTCTCTCTCTTTCTCATTCACACACAATGTACATCAACAAAACACAAATGTACACACATGTATACACATGTATACATACACACACATGCACACATGCACACATATGTTCGAAACGAACAGAAAAACCTGTTAGTGATATTTTAGATATGTCATTACGCACATTTCAAAAATCAATAATCACTCAAACCGATTACATACCATTTCATCAGATGGAAGACATTGAAATATAAAACACATTGGAAGAATATACAAATATATATATACAAGCGTACCTAAAAGCATACGGAAACACACACACACACACACACACACACACACACACACACACACACACACACACACACACACACACACACAAACACACACACACACACACACACATCATACATAGTTGAATGTATAGGCGTAGGAGTGGCTGTGTGGTAGGTAGCTTGTTTACCAACTACATGGTTCCGAGTTCAGTCCCACTGCGTGGCACCTTGGGCAAATGTCTTCGACTATAGCTTCGGGCCGACCAAAGCCTTGTGAGTGGATTTGGTAGACGGAAACTGAAAGAAGCCCGTCGTATATATGTATATATATATATATGTATGTGTGTTTCTGTGTCTTTGTTTGTCCCCCCACCATCGCTTGACAACCGATGCTGGTGTATTTACGTCCCCGTAACTTAGCGGTTCAGCAAAAAGAGACCGATAGAATAAGTATTAGGCTTACGAAGAATAAGTCCTGGGGTCGATTTGATCGACTAAAGGTGGTGCTCCAGCATGGCCGCAGTCAAATGACTTAAGCAAGTGAAAGAGAGAATAAAGAGAGTATGATATCAGTCAAAAGCTCTTCCTCAAATATTGACGATTTTCAATAGACAACGTTTAAGCGAAAGGTTATGGCTCACCTGTATGTTAGCTGAAAGATGGTATGGTTGATTGAAGATAGTCATGAGATCGAAGCGTCATGCGACTGTATGATCGATATTTACGTCAAAACTTAAAACTATTAGACCAGTGAATATGTTACCTGGCAGAATGGATAACAATTACATGTTAGGTCCTCGTATAAAGTCAACTGAGAATATAGATGCTAAATGAGCCAAAAGATAAGGCAGTGTCAATCCTGCGAATATGTATGAGTGAAGGCGCGTGACTTAGTGGTTAGGGTATTCGGCTCACAATCGTGACGTCAGTCATCGGCGGCCCATTGTGTCCTTGAGCAGAACGCTTTATTTCACGTTGCTCCAGTCCACTTACCTGGCAAAAAAGAGTAGTATCTCTATTTGAAAAGGCCATCAATGTCCCATTCTGTATCATGCTGAATATCCCTGAGAACTACATTAAGAGTATGTGTATCTGTGGGGTGCTCAGCCATTTTTACATCATTTTTCACGAGCAGGCTATTCCGTTGATCGGATCATCTGGAACACTTATCGTCGTAACCGACTGAGTGCCTGGGAATATATACATATATACATACATACATACATATATATATATATATATATACTAGCAGTATAACCCGACCTTGTCCGGGTGTGACTTATTACGCCATCTACGATAAGTCTTGCTAGGTGAAAATCAACTAAAAATGAAAGCCTTACAACGAAAAAACCCTTATGATGTAATATGTTCATAATTCAAAAGACGATGAAATTAATAGGGAAAGTTTGAAGGCTGTTTTGCGTAAGATTATTAAGCGTACGTACATTTCATCCGTCTAATTGGCTATAGAAATGCTTGTGCAAAACAACTTTTTGCGCTGCCCTGATTATACATAGTAGGGTAATCCCTTTTCGCAGGAGCTAGGACGGCAATTTGTGATGAAGCAATTGCTGGCGATCTGTTGCTACACAGTTTTGCCAGAATTCTGTCAGATAGGGCAGAAGATGTTGATGCACCATTTTGCATTATGTTCAAAGTAGCTTCTGGAATGTGGTGAATTGCTGTCATTTTAAACCGGTTGCTGTCTTTCCCCAGCAAACTCTCTTCTTTGGAAGCATAATCTATGTATATATTAAACAGAACAACAAAAGTTATAATAGATGGCAGGGTCGGTACTTTTCACATATCTGTAATTTTTCAGATTAACACCCGCACGATTACCCAACCCTGATCCTAAACCTAATCGTAACACTAACCTTAACACTAACCCTAAACCCTAACCCTAAAACCCTAACCCTAAAACCCTAACACTGACCCTAAAACCGTAACCCTAACACCCTAGTGAAAATCGTGGTATATTTACAAAACATTGACGAACATGAGTTATATTTTATTGAATGATTGGGTACTTGCACGTGTATGGGTTTGAGAGAGCGAGGGAGGAAGAGGTAGAGAGAAGGGGAGAAAGGAATAGAGGTAGTTAAAAGTTTTCTTATGACGGCTTCTCTTCACTGCCTATTACTTCATTAGAAATCTAAGGATGCACATAAGCACATCATAGAGAAAAATGAAACAAATATGGACGACTTGCTCCGAAACACCACCGAGTGGGGAACACTACTCAAAAATAACCTGCAGTTGTTTCCTTCAAAATTCCTACATGTTTGAAATGTACATACATCAGGGTATATTTGTAGAGAATTTCACGAAAAAATATTCATGTTCCTGGAAGTTAAGAGGAATTTAAGTGGAATTTCCGAAAATTGTCCCCCACCCTCTCCCAAAACACTTTCACCGAAATTTCTTTGCATATTCGGAATCTACATAATAAATAATATATGCATAGAAAATTTCATTAAAAAATATTCATTTTTCTGAAAGTTATGACTTTCAAAGTTTCGGGGGTACAACTCTGTAGTTATGCCACATTGACGAACATGAGTTCGTATTTTTTGTGAATGATTGTGTTTACTTGCACGTGTATGCGTTTGAGAGAGCGAGAGAGGAAGAGAGGTAGAAATGAATAGAGAACGAGAGCAATGTGCATGTTGTTGTCACATATCACGTATGAGTGGTTGTGTGTGTTTTTACGTATCTATGTTATGAAAAATAGGTAAAGATTACTGAGATGAAAGTTTAATCTATGACTATGTATGTATCACTTTCTCTCTCTCTCCCTCTCCCTCTTTTACTCTTACTCTCTATATTTTTACGTTGAGCGCGTGTGTAAGAACAGCGTTCCAGATAGAAGGGAAGAAATATAAAAGTTGCTAGAAACGACAGCCAAATTTCCCTTAAACCACACAAAGTAAACGGAATTTAAAAAATCTAATTACTGCACTGGAAAGTTCACATCGAGAAAATTTTTACGAAAAAGTGGAAAATGTGGATTTCTATAAACTTTAAAAAAGGCTTCATACAGACACACAACTTCAGCTTTATATATTAATATATATATATATATATATATATATATATATATATACATACATAGGTTAATTAGAGGTTATATTAACCTCTTAAAGAGATCATTACATCCAAGAAAACATTGGTTCATACCTTATGTCTTTGGAAAATAAAATATCCCTAAATCAATAGGTGTATATTAAGTATATAATCCGTGTAAAATTAAGAG
>NC_142937.1:59569093-59576593 GCF_046866305.1 Octopus bimaculoides | reverse complement strand
TATACACTCCACAAAGAATTATTTGCGATTAACAAAGAAACCAATTAAGCAATATATTTCAGTCTTGATGGCACTGGCTTAGGAGTTAGCGTATCCAACACACGGACGTAGGGTCGTGAGTTCGATTCCCGGCATCTATTTCATATTGCTCCAGTCCACTCAGGTGGCAAAAATGAGTAGTACCTGTATTTCAAAGGGCCAGCCTTATCACACTTTGTGTCACGGTAAATCTTCCTGAGAACTACATTAAGGGTACGCGTGTTTGTGGAGTGTTCGGCCACTTGCAGGCTATTCCGTTTAACGGATCAACTGGAACATTCGTTGTCCTAATCAACAGAGTTCCAGTTATATTTCAACCCAAGATATTCCAAAATTAAAGCTGTTTTCCAATATGTTTCAATCAGTAAAACAATTTAACGCTAAATCATGTAATACTTTCTAATATTAGTATACCACGGTAATCTCCCATTTTAAGTTTTGAGAAGATATTATTCCACTGCAAGGCAGAGGTTGTCAAACCCTTCAAGGATGCTCTGCGATATCTCATCATTGATTTTCCTGTTGTTGTATCAGATCCACTTACCCACGAAAGAAAATCCCAGTGGGTGATCCAATTCATATCTGCGTAGGAGAAAATAGCAATAAAATGGTTAGACATTTCTTAATTTATTAGAATTGTTGCAGGTGGTGAACCGGTGGAATCTTTAGTTGGCGCGTCGGACATTCTGAGTTCAAATTCGGCGAAGGACTTTCATTTTTCGAGTTCGATGAAATAAATAGCAGTTGAGCACTGGGGTGATTTATTTGCCTTACTTCTTTCGTTAAAATTGCTGGCCATGTGCCAAAATTTTAAGTATTTATCAGAATCATTAGAACGTCAGCTGAAACACCATGGGGTAGTGAAAAAAAAAGGGGGGGAAAAAAAAAAACAGACGCTGTACATTCTGAGTTCAAATCTCGTAGACAAAGAAATACAGTCAATGGACCGTAACACAAAAACAAATATTAGAAGCTTTAAAAATTTAACCCTTTACTATTCAAATTATTTCTGTCAAATGGAATGCTTATTCATTCACATCGTTTTGAAATAATCATGCATTATCTCGTAGCTACAACATTTCGATGATGTAATTGTTTATTTTTAGAATGACATTGTAAGGTAAGTATAAGAGACCAGATCTAGCAGGTTTCAACATAAAACAAGTAGAATATGTGAGCCTGATATGGCCTGATCAAATGCTAAACGGTTAAAATTAGTAAACCTTTGCTTGGGCGTAGAGAATATATGGGTATGAATTCTTGAATTTTCACTTATACCGAGTAAAAGTGTATGTTAGAAGTAATACTGAGAGAATTGTGTCTAAACATACCGAACACATGCCGGTATGATTCTTTCTTTTATGAAAACAGAAAGCGAAAACTCAAAAAGTGACGAATATTTTTCCAATCTGCAACGAATAAACTATTTTCTTATGATTAATATATTATTCGTCGCCACTGAAAAGCGGTGGGAAAGATCGGATCCACACCTAATAATATAGATTATGAAGTTCAGTTTCTTTGTTATGGCTTTATTGAAAATAAAGACATCGCTACTAATAATTGGTTTCCGACTTTACGAGGACTTGAAAATTGTAGAAAAGGAAGTTAGCGGCGAAAAGATAACTATTCTCATTCAAAATATATATTCAACCACATTTATGTGCCATGGCCTACGTGTATGTATGCATATATATATATATATATATATATATATATATATATATATATATATATATATATATATATATATGTACACACACACACTTATACACCCGCCCACATATATATATATATACACACCTATATTATATGTATATACATAGACACAAACACACACGCACACACATACACACATATATATACATACGCATGTATATGTATATTTACATACATACATATATATATACATATATATATATATATATACATATATATATATATATATATATATATATATATATGTTTGTATGTGTATTTATATTTATGCATGTATGTATGCATTTATAAGTAAGTATAGATATGCGCATACATACACACACACAAACACAATCATGCACGCACACACATACATATATATATATACACATATTTTTGCCATTTATACATCCTAGTACCTCACGCGCGCGCACACACACACATACACACACAGACACACACACACATACACACGCACCTACACACGTACGGTCGTACACTCTCATTCTCTCACACTATATACAGATGCAGGTTTCGCATGCGTGCGCGCACGGGCGTGTGTGTGTTTGTATGTCTGTGTGTTTCACTGGTATGTTTAAGTGATTGTACGTAACGAATCCACATGCGTTCTTTCCGCAAAATAATTCCTCACTGAGTGACGATATAACGGTATAATCAAATTGAAGTAGAAGCTAAAGAAAGCAAATGACTCAGTGCAATAGCAACTTTCATAGTTATGAATTATATATACATATATATATATATATATATATATATATATATATATATATATTCATATATATATATATATATATATATATATATATATATATATATATATATATATATATATATATATAGAGAGAGAGAGAGAGAGAGAGAGAGAGAGACAGACAGACAGAGAGATAGAGAGGGAGAGAGAGATACATATTTTTGTATGTATATATATATGTATATACACACTTATATATATGTATATTTATATATGTATGTATACACACATACACATATATGTACATACATATATATATATATATATATATATATATATATATATATATATATACATATATATATATATATATATATATATATATATATATATATATATATATGTATATATAAATAAATATATATTTGTATATGTATAATATGTATACATTTACACACACACGAACTCACATATATATATGCATAAATATCGATGTATATATTCATGAGTATGTGTGTGTGAGTGTGTGTATGCATATATATATATATATATATATATATATATATATATATATATATATATATATATATATATGGATATACATATATACGTACATACATATGTGTGTGTTTATGTGTGTGTGTGTAAGTAGAATAAATTATTGGTAAACAAAAAGAGCGGCATCGTCGTTCAGCTGTGGGTGTGATAAAAATACTAGCACATGGTGTCTTTGATAAAGAGTAAGTATAGTGGTTAGTACGAAGCAGTCTGTGGAGGCAAATAGTTTTATCTTATTTTCAGCATTACGGTTTCATTGACTGGGAGCGAAATTCATAAATAATTCGATATCTTCAGAGAGGAGAAATGATCACATTATGCACTGTCCGCGCTTAATCACATTTTTTTCTCTGGCTACTTCAATCATAAATGTATTATTACCATTTTAGGTGACAGGGTGAGTGTTAAAGCCTGGTTGGTTGGTTGGTGAAGGATGGCATTTCAGTTTTTCAATGTAGCGGCATGACAATGCATGCTGGCGTCAGAGTAAAATATATTTAAACACCAGGTTGCCCGATATTCAGGACACTCCTAAATTAGATCATCTATTTCTATTTTTTATATTTTTATTTATATTTTCTGCTATTAGTGTCTTCTGTACGAATAAACATAACAGCTTCTGACAGAGATGTGGTTTTTGATATTTTCAAGAACAAGAAATAAGGTGTTGGACTGTTCACGCCAGTACTAAATATTATTAAATGCAAAGGTAAAAAGAACTGGCTCCCACATAGGAATGGTAAACAGATCACGGTTCACGAAAGCGAACGAGAAACTTCAAGCATTCTTATAATAATGCTGCTTGTTATGGATATTTCTAGGAACGATCCTTTATCTAGCAGAGCTATGATGAGAAAGATTTCTAACCGCAACCATCTCGGCTTTTCGGACACTATTATATTCATTTCCTTTAGAGTGCGTAGAATGTATTTTGAGTAAAACATAACTGATATTTCTATAAGTTTCAAAAGGCCACGTACAAACTCGCAATAATGCAAATTTCTTATATATTCACAAAAGCAGAATGGGATAATAGTTGAATGACGATGAATTAATAACGAATTTATATATTAGGCAGGCATGAATTTTGTCGACATTAGAGGGGTGGAAACACAAGTCAACTCCAGTTGGAGTTGATTTCAGAGGGTAAAAGAATCTTTAAATTTATCTTAGCATTTAACCGGTATTCATATATGATCGAGATAACAAAAGCAAAAAAAGCAAAAAAAAATATTGAGAATCTTTGCAGAAAACACTGGAAACAATCAATTGTCTTCTTTTAGCCAGTGAGCTTTAGTTTAAATTAATGACAAAAATATTGGTT
Organism: Octopus bimaculoides; assembly: GCF_046866305.1. Lineage (NCBI taxonomy): Eukaryota > Metazoa > Mollusca > Cephalopoda > Octopoda > Octopodidae > Octopus > Octopus bimaculoides. The sequence continues at coordinate 59,572,262 of NC_142937.1, read as the reverse complement.
TCAAATCTTGGTACAAGGCTAACAATTTCGAGGGAGGAGTAAGGCAATTCCACTGAGCCCCAGTGTTCGACTGGTACTCATTTCATCGACTCTGAAAGGGATGAAAGGAAAAGACAACCTCGGTGGAATCTGAATTCAGAGCGTAAAGACGAACGAAATGCCGCTTAGCATTTTGCTCCGCGTGAATCAATGACAAAATATTAATTCCTAGTGATGCTTTGAATTGTGTGAAGTGACTGGAAAATTAAACAAATTTATCTCTTTTAATCTGCTGCACATTTACGTCGGTATGTATTTCGATTTTCTTTATGTATATATTGTATGAATGTGTGTGCGAGTTCGTGTGTACGCCTGTGTGTACATGTGTGTAAAAATGCACCACCTGAATACGTTATCATAATCCAAATGCAGAGCAAATAGCAGCAAGATAAATTAATAAATAAAACTGCGCACCACGATCAGTGGATTTCTTTTCCCTTTTTTCTCTCGGCAATTCTTCAATTAAAGAGAACAGAGACGATGGCGGAGGGGGGGCAAGAAATGGGAAAATATATGGCTTTATGTTATGGGATGCAAAAAAAAAAACTGATTTCTGCTTAAAATAATTCTTTTGATTAAGAAATATGGCAATTGTGTTATTGTTTGGAGGCAGTTGAGCTTTGAATAAGCAAAGCCATATGATTAAAAGTATTTCAGCTGTGACTAGTTTATTCTGTAACAGTCGATTGTGCAACGCATATCTTTTAAGGCAGTGATTATCAACCATTTTTTTGACCATGGATTCATCTGATTCCTATTTTAGTCAGGATGGTAGGGGGTCCTTCATAGTCATTCGATGTCTAAAAACTCCTATGTTTTTATGATTAAATATTATGAGGAATTGTATATAAAAAAAAAATTGTTAAATTATTAGGTTGGCAACTAAGTTTCCGTGGTTTTTTTAATTTAAATTTTTTAAAAGGTTTAATAAAAAATAAAAAATAAAAAACAAAAAATAACAACTAATAAACAATAATGTATTCACCCTTGTTGTTCACAACTTCTTCCCAACATTCAACAAGATTTTCAATACCTCGTTGGTAGAAATCATCCGGTTTCGACTCGAAAAATTGATCCAACCAAGCTCTCAATTCTGCATCAGTATTGAACGAAACTCCGCGCATAGCATTTGAAAGAGATGGAAAGACGTGGAAATCCGTTGGTGCCAAATCAGGAGAGGACGGCGGGTGTGGCAGCACTTCCCAGCCATGCGTTTGAGTCGTTTCCTTAGTCATATTGGCGATATGAGGGCGGACGTTGTCGTGCTGCAGATGAATTCCATGCTGACGATTAGGTCTTTTCTCTTGAATAGCCGTGTTGAGTCGTTCCATCTGTTGGACATAGAGTTCCACGTTGACCATTTGGTTCCGTTCGAGCAATTCGTAATGGATAATCCCTTCCTAGTCCCACCATACGCACAACATCGTTTTACGCGGATGAAGACCTTGTTTCACGCACGGCGTCGCTTGTTTACCGGAGCTAAGCCATTCCTTACGCTGCTTCATATTGATGTACAGGCACCAATTTTCGTCACCAGTAACGATTCGGTAAAGAAATCGTTGCTTGTGAACATGAGTTGAGCGGTGACAAGCAAGTAAACCAGCGGAGATTGTGGCTCGTTGATTTTTGTTGTTGTCACTTAAGCATGCGGAACCCATGCTCCATACTTCTGAACCTTTCCCATCGAGTGAAGATGCTTCTCTATAGTTGTGTGGGAGTATTCCATTTTCTCTGCCATTTCCCTTGACGTTTGACGAGAATTTTCGTGCAAAAGTTGGTTTAATCGCTCTTCATCGAACTCAGCTGGACGGCCAGAACGAGGTGCGCCTTTCAGGTCAAAATTTCCATTTTTGAACTTGGCATACCAGTCACAAGCGGTTCTCTCAGCTATGGCACCCTCTCCGTACACAGCACAATGTCACGAGCAGCTTTTGCGGCCTTAGAACCTTGATTAAAAGCAAAAAGAAGGAGATGTCGAAAATGCTCGTTTTTCTTAACTTGACATTCCATTTTAATGATCTGAAAATAAACAAAAATTAACTAGAGTTAACTAGAAAAAGACAAAATAGATTTCAAGCTGATTCAAAAATAGAATTCTCGAAAAAAAAAAAAAAGATAGATTCCAAAATTCAAAAACGCAATAAATTCCAAAATTAAAATAAAAAAACGGCGGGAACTCAGTTGCCAAACCAATACTTTGTATATTGTAGAAATATAACCAGTTTATTGCACATAAATTTTAACGGCAAAATCTTAAATGGACCCCGGTAGAGAACAACTAGTTTCTGGGGATAGGACATAATTTGAGAGAGATATATATTTTACCTAGCTAACTGGCTGAATTCATAGAGAATACCTCATTGAAAGAAAAGGAGATGAAGTATACTGTAGCACATTACTAATAATCGTTTCTACTATAAGCACAAGGCCTGAAATTTTTAGGGAGGGGGCTAGTCGATTAGATTGACCCCAGTACGCAACTGGTACTTAATTTATCGTCCCCGAGAGGATGAAAGGTAAAGTCAACATCGGTGGAATTAGCACATTACTAATAGTACTATATTTCAGAGTAGTAAAACTTAAAAGTGTTTTTCTTTTGTTTTTGTATTCTTTTATCTTTTTATCTTTTATCTATCGTTTGCCTCAGTCATTAGACTGCGACCATGCTGGAGCAACGACTTGTAGAATCTTTAGTCGAACGAATCAACCCCCAGTACTTATTTTTTTTCTAAAGCTGCTACTTATTCTATCGGTGCTAAGGGGATGTAAACACACCAACACCGGTTGTCAAGCAGAGGTAGGGAACAAACACAGACACAACGACACACATACATACACTTACGCGCATACATAATACATACATACACACATACATACACGACGGGCTTCTTTCAATTTCCGTTTACGAAATCCACTCATAAAGCTATAGTTGGCCTAAGACTGAACCCGGAACAGTCGAGAAGCAAACTTCTTACCACAGTGTCATACTTGTTTATGTACAATATGAAACGCCTCTTTTGATAATGATTCAGGTGTCACGTGAAAAATCTTGAGATTATTTCTCGTCAGTAGTGATGCGTTAAGGTCATCACAGTTTAGCAGTCATGACTGACTACTAAACAAACTACGG
>NC_142937.1:59561593-59564093 GCF_046866305.1 Octopus bimaculoides | reverse complement strand
AAGAGGCATGTAAAACTGCGAAGCTCTTTTACTGTGGTTACTCCTTAAAAGAATGCCAAGATTTCATCCTAAAAAATGAATAAAATCAAAAGTATTCTCAGTATGCCTTATCATTTACCTTTTATTTGTTTCAGTCACGTGACTTCGACCATGCAGGAGCACCGCCTTGATGGGTTTTAGTCGAATAAATCGACTTCAGTACTATTTCTGCCTAACTGCTATGTTACAGTGACGTAAACAAACCAATACCGGTTGTCAAGTGTTCGTGGGGGACAAATATATTACAAACGGAAAGACAAACATACATATAGTTACATCTATCTATCTATCTATCTATCTATCTATCTATCTATATATATATCTGTCTGCCTGTCTGTCTGTCTGTCTGTCTGTCTGTCTGTCTATCTATTTATCTATCTATCTATCAGTTTATTTGAATTATTGTTTCCATATCTGCTCCCCTGAATTCCGCTTATAGCCACTCTGATTCCTCTTATGGCCCTGGTGTCCTCGGTAAAGATATCAGTGTGTAATTTCAAATCATTTGAGCGCTGCTAAGCGTTTTCTATATTGGGATTCTCTCATTCTCATCTGTTGATTCTATGTATGTATGTATGTATGTATGTATGATTGTATGTATGCAAATACGCGTGTATGTATGTATGTATAGGTAAATTTATAGAAAAACAAAAGACGAAGACAAGTGTATGAACAACAAACAGGTGTATTAGTTTAACGTTCGGGAAAATGAAGAAAACTTTTACGTTTCGAACCTACTCTCTTCAACAGAAAGGAATAAGAGGAAATAAACACAGAGAGAATTAAAAAACCTGAAGATTTTGCGGTCTAGCATGGCGAATGATTTGAAAAATATTTGAAAGAAGAGTATGGAAGAAAGGGAGATAATGAAGTGTTGGTGATCCCAAATGAAGGTGCGCGTGCGTGTGTGTTTACGTCAGAATGGTGTGTTATTTCTTTACTACCCACAAGGGGCTACACACAGAGGGGACAAACAAGGACAGACAAACGGGTTAAGTCGATTATACCGACCCCCGTGCGTAACTGGTACTTATTTAATCGACCCCGAAAGGATGAAAGGCAGAGTCGACCTCGGCGGAATTTGAACTCAGAACGTAGCGGTAGACGAAATACCGCTAAGCATTTCGCCCGGCGTGCTAACGTTTCTGCCAGCTCGCCGCCTTACGTCAGAATGGTGTGTGTGTGTGTGTGTGTGTGTGTGTGTGTGTGTGTGTGTGTGTGTGTGTGTGTGTGTGTGTGTGTGTGTGTGTGTGTGTGAATAGGGGCTAGTGACTTTTGACGTGTGCGGGTATGTGCGTGTGTAAGTGTGTGCATCTATAGATAAATAGATAGATAGATAGATAGATAGATATTGATAATTATACACATACATGCATACTCACACATACACAAAGCATAAGATGCATAATCGTGATATAATGAAATATACAAATATAAATAAATGTGACTGAATTATAGCATAAAGTGAAAATAATTTGGAAAAGCAAAATAGGATACATGTGTGTGAATGTGTGTGTAAAATAGTGAGAAAGAGAGAGGGGGTGAAATGGAGAGATAATGTGTACGTATGTGTGTGTGTGCACGCGCATGCGTGTTTGTTTGTATGTCTGTAAGTTTGTGTTTGTGTGTGTAAATATATATACTAAGGCTATGCTTCTTAACAAACTCTCATCTTATTCCTGAGGCCGTAGGTCTATACTCTAAAGCATTCCAACCATGGCCCTCTTGTCTTTTGACATAATGTACTCCTCCTGAGTACATTATTCAACGCATCCTTTACAAAAAAAAAAAATAATAAATTAAGAAAGAGTAGGGTGTGGTTTGAGGGAGTTTTGGTAATTATGTCTATTATGCTGAGCAACCACTTAAAGGACCCCTTCGTTTTGTAGGACGGACTGGCATTTACAAAAATAGCGTTAAACACTAGTTTCCTTGGTTGAGCTGTCAATAAATATTTTGAGAAATTATGATTCATACACACACATTGACCTTGTATCTTCTCCCGATCACCCCCACCTCTCCCTCTATTTATTTTCGTCCTCCAATTATAAGTGATGTCAATCTAATTGAGACACACCTCTTTCCATCATTCCATCAATAGTTCTTTTTTCTTTTCTTTCTCTTCTTCCCTTTATCTCTATCTTACACTTTCTGCCACTAATTCTCCACTCCGTCCCCTCCTCTCTCTCTGTCTCTCTCTCCTAACATTTAATTCCTCTCTCTATGGCCTTCTGACCTTCTAACACGTTTTCATTGTTGTCGTTGCCCTTCTAAACTGACTCCTCCCCCTAAGTTTTATTATCCAAACTGATCACCAACATTATACGCCCATCAACTCTCTTCTCAAATTACTATTTCTCTAATCCACAACACTAGGCCCATTACTTAATTATCTTATGCACATGATATCACTAACCTTTCACCCTCCCTAACTACCTATCCCTTCTTAAGTACCCCCTTC